>NC_134500.1:32477754-32640283 GCF_040206685.1 Ascaphus truei
CATACAGGCATACCCCACATTAACGTGCGCAATGGGTCCAGAGCATGTACTTTATGTAAAGCGAAAATGTACGTCAAGTTCACTACCATTTTTCCGCGTATTGATGCTTCGGTACAGGTAGGGAGCCGGTATTGCTGTTCAGGACGTGCTGATAGGCGCATGCGCGAGCTGCCCTTTGCCTAATGGGCGAGGGGAATCAGCGTGTCACTACTATGGCGGTCTGTAGGGCAGAATAAGTGTCCGTATTCGCGAAGCAAGCGTACAGCCACGGGGTATGGGGCATGTTGAAAATATGTCCTTACTCGCGAGTGAGTGTCCTTAAACCGGGGTATGCCTGTACATACCGTATATATGTGTGAAATAGACAGCCACACTTGGGAATGTTGCTTTATTGTGATTTATTCAGTGAATTACATTTCCGACCCCATTGGGACCTTTGGCAAAATAACAATGGATAATACAAGAGTCCATTTAAAGCCACACCGTTGGCATACCGGCACAAAGAATCAGGTGACCCTGTGATGTCAGTGACCTTAGAAATTAAAACATGAATATACTAAAGCTGCTGATGTGTGTGGTTAACATAATGTGTGTGTAACTGTCCAGCATAAATTGTGTTCGCACATTTATATTGTATCAGCAAGTAAAATCACACACAGATTAAGCGTCCACAGTAGGAGTGGCCAACTCCAGTCCTTAAAGGCCACCAACAGGTCAGGTGTTAAGGAAATCTCTTCTTCAGGATGAGTGATGAAGTAAAAAACTGAGCAACTAATTGAGCCCCCTGTGCTGAAGCAGGGATATCCTGAAAACCTGACCTGTTAGTGGCCCTTGAGGACTAGAGTTAGCCTCCCCTGGGTCTACAGTAACTAGCACAGAAGCAAATCTCACGGAGGATGCACATTGCGAGGGACTCAG
The DNA here is from genome assembly GCF_040206685.1 of Ascaphus truei. Taxonomy (NCBI): domain Eukaryota; kingdom Metazoa; phylum Chordata; class Amphibia; order Anura; family Ascaphidae; genus Ascaphus; species Ascaphus truei. Next base: position 32,478,673 of record NC_134500.1, read on the forward strand.
TCATACCTTATAAGGCATTTCACGTCATGCCGTCACGTAGCGTCTTGTTGTCATGGACCGCGCTGCCATTTTCACGGGAGATGCAGGGGGAGACACTGAAGTTGGACAGACAGATGCAGGAAAATGCCGGGAGATGCATCACGACGCCGCCGGTAACACTCGACAGCGGGCAAAATGCACTCATCCCAAGCGAGGGGGCGAGTGCATTTGTCGAGCCCTGTATATATAAGCCCTGTCTATATATATATATAGTGATTAAAATGCACTAAATCTCTCTCCGCTATATCATCCTGGATGGCCCTCTACCGACTCAAACTTCCTCCCAAGCCTGGCCCTACTGCCTCCTTCTACATTACTGTTGGCAGCACTATTATAGACCCAGTATCACAAGCACACTGTCTAGGGGTCACATTTGACTCCTCTCACATTCACAATGTAGCTAAAACCTGTCATTTTTTTCCTCCAGAATATTACAAAGATATGCCTTTTCCTCTCCCTCTACTGCTAAACTTCACACGCAGGTCCTCATTCTCTCCCGTCTCCACTACTGTAACCTCCTGCTGTCCGGCCTTCCTGCCTCTCACCTGTCTCCCCTACAATGTATCCTAAACGCTGCTGCCAGAATCACTTCACTCTTTCCTAAATCTGTCTCAGCGTCTCTCCTGCTGAAATCACTCTCCTGCTTCCTATTAAATTCTGTATTACTTATAAAATTATCTTCTCTTTTAAGGCTTTTCCCTCCTCTGCCCCTCCTTACATCTCACCCTAAAATCTCACTATACCCTCCTCTGCTCCTACTTGCATCTCACCCTAATATCTCACTATACCCTCCTCTGCCCCTCCTTACATCTCACCCTAATATCTCACTATACACCCCTCTGCCCCTCCTTGCATCTCACCCTAATATCTCACTATACCCTCCTCTGCCCCTTCTTACATCGCACCCTAATATCTCACTATACTGTACCCTCCTCTGCCCCTCCTTACATCTCACCCTAATATCTCACTATACCCTCCTCTGCCCCTCCTTACATCTCACCCTAATATCTCATTATACCCTCCCCTGCCCCACCTTACATCTCACCCTAATATCTCATTATACCCTCCCCTGCCCCACCTTACATCTCACCCTAATATCTCACTATACCCTCCTCTGCCCCTTCTTACATCGCACCCTAATATCTCACTATACTGTACCCTCCTCTGCCCCTCCTTACACCTCACCCTGATATCTCACTGCACACCTCTGCCCCTCCTTATATCTCACTATACACGCCTCTGCCCCTCCTTGCATCTCACACTAATATCTCACTATACCCTCTTCTGTCCCTTCTTATACCTCACCCTAATATCTCACTATATACCATCCCAACTCTTGCGTTCTGCTCAAGAATGTCTTCTGTCTAACCCTTTTGTATCTAAAACCCTCTCCCACCTAAAACCTCTCACTCGCTGCCCCAAACCTCTGGAATGCCCTTCCCCTAAATATCCGACTGGCCCCCTCTTTCTCCACCTTTAAGACCCATCTAAAAACCCACCTCTGTAACTAAGCATTTGGGTAGCTCCGTGGCTGATACTATAACTCTCAGATGCACTGACCCCATGCAGACACACTTACACCCTCCTACGGTCTCTGTCTTTGTAAAGCTCTGAGTACACTGTGGGCGATATATAAATGAAGACATACATACTGTACATATATAGTCTGAATGAGGAGCTAAGCAAGTGCCTTTGAAGTGGGTTGACCTGGTCCGCTTCTTGTGACGTTGCGCCAGTCACGTGTGTGTATAGATGTGTGTGTACATGATGCTATAGAGAGTGCTTTCACCTTTTTTTGCCCTCTTTCTAAGCTGCCGAAGTAGAATGTATTTTGTCTGAGTCGCAGACAGATTTGTCGAACGCGTTAGATCTGCCCCTGAGGCTCCTCACTGATAAGAGATCCCATAGAACAGACAAGACCCTGACACATTCATTTGTCAGGATTTGTGTAACCCTTTGGCTGCCAGGAACACACGAAGAAGGGTCCGCCTGGTCCCCTTGCACAGTTTGCACTGTAACGCAGGAATTAACTTTACATTAACTTAGGGGGGCTCAACTCCAGTCCTCAAGCGCCCCCCCACCCCCAACAGGTTTTCTGTATATCCCAGCTTCAGCACAGGTGGCTCAATCAGAGCCTGTGCTGAAGCAGGGACTGACTGAGCCACTTGTGCTGAAGCAGGGACTGATTGAGCCACTTGTGCTGAAGCAGGTACTGATTGAGCCTTCTGTGCCGAAGCAGGGACTGATTGAGCTACCTGTGCTGAAGCAGGGACTGATTGAGCTACCTGTGCTGAAGCTGGGATATCTTGAAACCTTGCCTGTATCCCCCATATTCAGTATGCGGAGACGCGGATATGGCTGAGCTCATTGGAACGGAGGTTGATGTTAGCTGTGCATTACCAGCGTACCATGTGTCAGTAAAGAAGGCTTTGGCTCATACTTGGGCCCCTGTCAGCGTCACTTTGTGACCTGAACTTGATGGAAGTTTAGCATTGTGTGTGTGTCTTCTGCAGATGCAGCGGCCGTTATTCGAACATTTACCTATGTACATCCTGCGTTACGCCGCGTGGTGAACCCGAGATGGTCAGTGGTGGACCCGAGATGGTCAGTTGCAGACATAATGGCCCGCCGGAGTAACAAAGCAGGGGTCCCTGCGGTTCTGCTCCGAAGACCCCCTGCTCATCTACACTAGGAATACAATTAAAACCATGAGCCGATTTTATTTTTATTTTTTTTATTGACGTAATTTAAAGGGAATGATGCCAGTCAATCAGAATGGCTGTGCTTCATTTCCCTTTAACATGACATCACTTAGCCGGCGTCACATGGTATTTCAGCCAATCCGATCGTGGGAACCAAATCCTCAATCTGATTGGTTGTTGTTCACCATGTGACGGAGTCATTTTAGGTCAAGTATGTTACGTAATCCAAAGGGAGTCACGTGGTGTACAACAACCAATCAGATTGGAGAATTGGTTCTCACGATCTGATTGGCTGAAATACCATGTGACACCGACTATCTTGGATTTAGTGACGTCATGTTAAAGGGAAATGAAGCACAGCCATTCTGATTGGCTCGCATCATTCCCTTTAAATGACGTAATAAAAAAAATAAAAATTTAACCGACTCATGGTTTTAACAGCCAATCAGATGGCTGTTGAACCAGTTTCCGCCCAAATGTGACGTCACAAGCCATATTTAAGGCCGTGACGCCTCATTTGAGCCCAAGAAGACGACGAGACATCATCGGTTGGGATGATCTACCATGTGGTTTTTTTGGATTGACAGTTGAAGACAGAAGATACAGAAGATACAGAAATAATTACAGAAGAAGGTGATTAAAGATAGAAGAAAGAAGATTTGGGTACCTGATCTGGATCTTCATGGCGGATGGCATCGGATGCTGTTTGAGGTCTTCGCGGTACGTGAGCTTCCTGTTTCCCCGGGAGTCGGAGGGCCAGCGCTTCTAATGGTAAGTAAAATATTGAATGTATGGAATTTTTTTTTTTTTTACAGGTTTTTCGATTGAATGTGTGTTTTTTTTTTCTTTGCACATTGACTGATAATATATTAATCAGTACCCCTTTAGGGTACAGATCAATAAATTATTAGGCCAATAATTTGTTTTTAATTTCTTTCTTTGTATTGATGGTGATTTTTTTTCTATGTATGTTTATTATGTGGATGTAATTGTTTGTCATTTTGCAGCTTTATTTAAAAAAATTATTGGCGATTGATTTTCGTTTTTAATTAACGAAGTGTTGTGTTGGCTAATGCTTTTAATGGTTGTGTTGCCGATATATTTTTAATAATTAATGTCTTTGGTTACTGTTTCATTAATAAAACAACAAGGAATTCATTGTATTTGTTTGGTTACTGTTACAATTAATTCCTTGTTGTTTTAATAATGAATTGGTTAATGGTTTTATTAATTCCTTGTTTTATTAATTAATTGCTTTGATTGCTTACTGGTTTAATTAATTCCTTGTTGTTTTATTAATTAATTGCTTTGGTTACTGGTTTAATTAATTCCTTCTTTTATTAATTAATTGCTTTGATTGGTTACTGGTTTAATTATTTCCTTGTTGAGCTGGTTAGTGCTTTTATTAATTACATTTGTTGGCTACTGTTTATTTAGTGAATTGGGGTGTTTCAGTTACATATAGTTACATAGTAGATGAGGTTGAAAAAGACGTACGTCCATCAAGTTCAACCTATGCTAAATTTAGACAACAGATACTTTATCCTATATCTATACTTATTGATCCAGAGGAAGGCAAACAAAAAAAACCCAGAGTTAGTGTTACAACAGTACAGCAGTGTTTTTGAATGTTTTATTATTGTGTGTTTTGTGCATTAATGTATTGTGATTAGGTGCCCATTGTGTGCTATTGTGGCTTTTCATGCCCATATTATTATATGGGTATGATGTACTACTATAACGATCAATGGGTACAGGGGGTATAGTGGATCCGGGGAGGGTGGTTATGCCTCCCGGGTGGGTATCGGGGCAGGGTGGGTTAACCGCTTAATTACTGTAGCGGTTATTAACCGCTAAGGTGATTAAGGGGTATGGGGCCATTACATTGTATTTGCTATGTATTTTTCTGGCAACGGAGGACAGAGACCTTGCAGTATCCTGCCGAGGACGCCCTTCATATTGCAGGGATAAGTAGAACTGTATTTATTTACTTGATTTATATATGCTGGCTAATGTTGTGTTTAATAATGGGCAGATATTGCCCATTATTGTACTGTATGTGTTTGGTGGGGGGGAGGGGGGATGTATTTATTTAAATGTAGGAAATGTTTTATTTTTTTACATACAGGATTGGTACCGCAGGGCTCTGGGGGGGCCCATGGAGACCACCTGAGGACCCTCGGACGCCCACAGGTACCACCCGAGGACCTGCGGACCCACGGGGGACACCTGCATGGAAGAACCGGAAGCGCCTGAGCCCCAGACCCCCGTGGAAACCACCCGAGGACCCCGGATGCCCACAGGTAACACATGTGGACCCACGGGGGACACCTGCGGGGAAGAACCGTGGGCCCCAGACCCCCGTGGGAACCACCCGAGGGCCCCAGACACCTGTGGGGATGACCGGGGAACCCAGCCACCCGCGGGACCACTGGTGGACCCCATTGGGGCCTCTGTATGTACACGGCCCCCCCCCTAGAAATTCTCCGCCCCCCCCCTGTGGGGCGCACCCCCCAGTTTGCGCACCGCTGTCTTTGGCCACAATTATACTGGCCGCTGCAGGGCACACGCGACCACCTGATGTCACACACGCGGTGTGTGTTCGCGAATCCTGCACTGTATGGAAGTGGCGTGGCCCAGGACGTCACGCGACAGTTCGCCATGATTGGCTGAACTGCTTCACGTGACACTGACGTCACGCGGCCATCGCATGGAGAAATAAAATTAATTTGTCACTCCTGGATTCTGCCGCTCAATCGCGCCTCCGCTTGGTCGAGGTCGCGCCCACTATGTGCACCTCAACGGAACACAGGTATTTGTTTTGGTGGCGTGTGCCGTCGCACATGCCGCCGCGGCCACTATAATCTCGACCTAAAGAGGTGTCTAAATGCAGCGCGATCAGACCGCTAACTCTCACAAATATATAGGAGATTATTACATCTACGGATTATTAGTCTTACCACTTCATATATACGTATATATGGGATTCACTATTACACCTTTTCTTAAATAAACGGATATCATGCAGAGGCTGAAATGACATCTGGCCTCCAAACGCAGCCTTGGACCCTCTGCACCACCGTTGGCTTCCTCTTACACTGGGGATATCAGTCACCCTGCCAGGTGCAGTCCAGATGCAATAAGATAAGGGACAGGCAGGAGATGCAGGTCATTGAATAGGGCACCTAGGTGCAGATCTGAAGAGGCTCTTTTTATAGGACTACTTCTTAGCAACATGTATTGGATTTGCAATAAAGTCAAAGCACTCAAGCATTTAACATCTCCTGCATTGTGTGTTATACGTATATAATATGTATGGACTAGCACCACGTGTGTGATATATATGGTATAATATGGCACAGTGTGTGATACATACATACACACACACACACACACACACACACACACACACATACGGCGCTCGCAATGTTTACAGAGTTCGCAAGACGGTGCATCGAGATAATATACAAAGTTGTACCCGTGCGTTAACCCTTGCAATTCCCTTTGGACGTACCTGCTATGTGATAGTATTACCTACGTTTCCGTCGCTGGTTGGCAGTGATTGTGACGATTACTGAGGCGAACACGTGGCCGCCAGTCACGGAAGTCCGTTGGCACACGGATGCTGACAGACTTCAGGCAAGGAAAAGGTTAAACAATGGGATTAGGCAGTCCCTGCCCTACAGAGCTTACAATCTAAATAGAAAAATGGGTGAATTACAGAATTCAAGAGCATAGCAGATATTTGAGGAAGTGCATCATGAGAACAAGCCAACCAGCCCAAACTATCCCAGTGCCTAATAGTAGAGGGGAGATTTCAGGTGTGACGTGAAGATGGGGATTGGTGAATGTCGTGGGGGAGGGGGATCAGGATGGGGGTTGGTTAATGTTGGTGGGGGGGAGGGTCAGAATGAGGCTTGGTGAATGCTGGTGGGGGAGGATCAGGATGGGGTTTGGTTAATGTTGGTGGGGGAGGATCATGATGGGGATTAGTGGATGTTGGGGTGGGGGATCAGGATGGGGATTGGTGAATGATGTTCCAGGGACCGATGCTGCCTGGAACAGAGTCTTCCCCTCAGATCTCTCTAGCAGCGCATACTCTCCCTGTGCTAGAGATCCCAGGCAGTCTCTGCAGCAGGCTTTTAAGCATCCTTGATGAGCCAGGTGGAGACTCGTCAATTAACTTCTGCTGAAATTAACCAGCTCCCTGCTGGATTCATCAGCTAAAACAGGCTTTATTTTAGACGCCTTTTAGACAGGGGAAAGGCCCTGTTACAGCGATATAATAACATGGAGAGACATAATAACATGCAGAACATTGTAATAACACACATAACGATATACAGAGCGATATAATAACATGCAGAGAGATATAATAACACGCAGAGCATTGTAATAACACGGAGAACGATATACAGAACGCTATAATAACATACAGAGCGATAAAATAACACACAGAACGATATACAGAGCGCTATATTACCACACAGAACGATATTCAGAGATACAGTATAATAACACGCAGAACGATATACAGAGCAATATAACACCACACAGAACGATATACAGAGCGCTATATTACCACATAGAACGATATTCAGAGATACAGTATAACAACACGCAGAACGATATACAGAGCAATATAACAACACACAGAACGATATACAGAGCGCTATATTACCACACAGAACGATATTCAGAGATACAGTATAATAATACGCAGAACGATATACAGAGCAATATAATAACACGCAGAATGATATACAGAGATATAATAACACGCAGAACGATATACAGAGCGCTATAACACCACACAGAACGATATACAGAGAGATATAATAACACGCAAAAGGATATACAGAGCAATCTAATAACACACAGAACGAAATACAGAGTGATATAATAACACACAGAGCAATATAATAACACGCCGAATGATATACAGAGATATAACACGCAGAACGATATACAGAGAGATATAATAACACGCAGAAAGATATACAGAGAGATATAATAACACACAGAACGATATACAGAGCGATATAATAACACACAGAACGATATACAGAGCGATATAATAACACACAGAACGATATACAGAGCGATATAATAACACGCTGAACGATACAGAGATATAATAACACGTAGAATGATATACAGAGCGATATAATAACACGCTGAACGATATACAGAGCGATATAACAACACACAGAAAGATATACAGAGCGATATAATAACACACAGAACGATATACAGAGCGATATAACAACACACAGAACGATATACAGAGCGATATAATAACACGCTGAACGATACAGAGATATAATAACACGTAGAATGATATACAGAGCGATATAATAACACGCTGAACGATACAGAGATATAATAACACGTAGAATGATATACAGAGCGATATAATAACACGCTGAACGATATACAGAGCGATATAACAACACACAGAACGATATACAGAGCGATATAATAACATGCAGAACGATACAGAGATATAATAACACATAGAACGATATACAGAGCGATATAATAACACGCTGAACGATACAGAGAGATATAATAACACGCTGAACGATACATAGATATAATAACACATAGAACGATATACAGAGCGATATAATAACACGCTGAATGATACAGAGCGATATAATAACATGCAGAACGATACAGAGATATAATAACACATAGAACGATATACAGAGAGATATAATAACACGCTGAACGATACAGAGAGATATAATAACACGCTGAACGATACAGAGCGATATAATAACATGCAGAACGATACAGAGATATAATAACACATAGAACGATATACAGAGCGATATAATAACACGCTGAACGATACAGAGAGATATAATAACATGCAGAACGATACAGAGATATAATAACACGTAGAATGATATACAGAGCGATATAATAACACGCTGAACGATACAGAGAGATATAATAACACGTAGAATGATATACAGAGAGATATAATAACACGTAGAATGATATACAGAGCGATATAATAACACGTAGAATGATATACAGAGCGATATAATAACACGCTGAACGATACAGAGAGATATAATAACACGTAGAATGATATACAGAGAGATATAATAACACGTAGAATGATATACAGAGCGATATAATAACACGCAGAACGATATACAGAGAGATATAATAACACATAGAATGATATACAGAGCGATATAATAACACGTAGAATGATATACAGAGCGATATAATAACACGCAGAACAATATACAGAGCGATATAATAACACATAGAACGATATACAGAGCGATATAATAACACATAGAACGATATACAGAGAGATATAATAACACGTAGAACGATATACAGAGAGATATAATAACACGCAGAACGATATACAGAGAGATATAATAACACACAGAACGATATACAGAGAGATATAATAACACGCAAAAGGATATACAGAGCAATCTAATAACACACAGAACGAAATACAGAGCGATATAATAACACACAGAGCAATATAATAACACGCCGAATGATATACAGAGATATAACACGCAGAACGATATACAGAGAGATATAATAACACGCAGAAAGATATACAGAGAGATATAATAACACACAGAACGATATACAGAGCGATATAATAACACACAGAACGATATACAGAGCGATATAATAACACGCTGAACGATACAGAGATATAATAACACGTAGAATGATATACAGAGCGATATAATAACACGCTGAACGATATACAGAGCGATATAACAACACACAGAAAGATATACAGAGCGATATAATAACACACAGAACGATATACAGAGCGATATAACAACACACAGAACGATATACAGAGCGATATAATAACACACAGAGCGATATAACAACACACAGAACGATATACAGAGCGATATAATAACACGCTGAACGATACAGAGATATAAGAACACGTAGAATGATATACAGAGCGATATAATAACACGCTGAATGATATACAGAGCGATATAACAACACACAGAACGATATACAGAGCGATATAATAACATGCAGAACGATACAGAGATATAATAACACATAGAACGATATACAGAGCGATATAATAACACGCTGAACGATACAGAGAGATATAATAACACGCTGAACGATACATAGATATAATAACACATAGAACGATATACAGAGCGATATAATAACACGCTGAACGATACAGAGCGATATAATAACATGCAGAACGATACAGAGATATAATAACACATAGAACGATATACAGAGCGATATAATAACACGCTGAACGATACAGAGCGATATAATAACATGCAGAACGATACAGAGATATAATAACACATAGAACGATATACAGAGCGATATAATAACACGCTGAACGATACAGAGAGATATAATAACACGCTGAACGATACAGAGCGATATAATAACATGCAGAACGATACAGAGATATAATAACACGTAGAATGATATACAGAGCGATATAATAACACGCTGAACGATACAGAGAGATATAATAACATGCAGAACGATACAGAGATATAATAACACGTAGAATGATATACAGAGCGATATAATAACACGCTGAACGATACAGAGAGATATAATAACACGTAGAATGATATACAGAGAGATATAATAACACGTAGAAGGATATACAGAGCGATATAATAACACGCAGAACGATATACAGAGAGATATAATAACACATAGAATGATATACAGAGCGATATAATAACACGTAGAATGATATACAGAGCGATATAATAACACGCAGAACAATATACAGAGCGATATAATAACACATAGAACGATATACAGAGCAATATAATAACACATAGAATGATATACAGAGAGATATAATAACACGTAGAACGATATACAGAGAGATATAATAACACGCAGAACGATATACAGAGAGATATAATAACACATAGAACGATATACAGAGAGATATAATAACACGCAGAACGATATACAGAGAGATATAATAACACATAGAACGATATACAGAGCGATATAATAACACGCAGAACAATATACAGAGAGATATAATAACACATAGAACGATATACAGAGCGATATAATAACACGTAGAATGATATACAGAGCGATATAATAACACGCAGAACGATATACAGAGAGATATAATAACACATAGAATGATATACAGAGCGATATAATAACACGTAGAATAATATACAGAGAGATATAATAACACGTAGAATGATATAATAACACGCAAAGAGATATAATAACACACAGAGTGATATAATAACATGCAAAGCAATGCCCCTCTGGCACGGAAGTGGTTAATAGTGCCTCTGCCAGTACAGCTTCTGACCCCTAATGCATCTGATGCTCTTTAACCACTGCACAAATTCACTCTCACACTGACACACACTAACGCACACACTACACACAGATTTGCGCACACACAGTGAGGGGAGGGCGTGTGTCTCAGCCTGTGCGGGCTCTCCGCTCCGGTCGGTAATAGACGTTTCCAGAGGAATTGAGAACATTCTCTGCTAAAAAAGCCATTGGCAGCAAAGGCACAAACTGGTGTGACCTCCCACCGGTGACACATCGCGCTGATTGAACGCGGCCACGCACGATTGTTTATACACAAGCAGAGAAATAACACAGACCCGACTTTAAAGAGGGACGCAGCGGCAGCGATGTCAGGAATCATTTCTCTGTCCCTATTATAAATAACCTGTCAGAAAGGCAGCTGAGAACCGGCTGGCGCTCGCGCCGAAGCGCACAGCGGCGAGTGCTGTTCAGTATTGCTTCCATTTCTGCTGGCGGACGTCTCAGCGGTTTTGCCAGAGAAAGAGAGGTTTTCGTTTCCAGTGAATGGACATGCTGCTGTTTCGAATGATGCCGGATATCTCCATATATCTCCATATATCGGTGAATATTTACTTAAAATATAATGCGTAAATACAGCAGTATTTTAATTAATACAGAAAGTACATAAATAATCCAGCTTTAAATAGATAAATGTGGCAGAATAAGAATAGTTTCCCTGAGTTCCCCCACAAAGATAACTATACACACCCCTCCTACCCACCCACACACAGCCACCAATCCACACATACACCGACACACCCACACACACCCACCAATCCACGCATACACCGACACACCCACACACACACACCAATCCACACATACACCGACACACCCACACACACACACCAATCCACACATACACCGACACGCCCACATACAGCCACCAATCCACGCATACACCGACACACACAGCCACCAATCCACGCATACACAGACACACCCACACACACACACCAATCCACGCATACACCGGCACACCCACACACAGCCACCAATCCACACATACACCGACACACCCACACACACACACCAATCCACACATACACCGACAAACCCACACACACCAATCCACACATACACCGACACGCCCACACACAGCCACCAATCCACGCATACACCGACACACACAGCCACCAATCCACGCATACACAGACACACCCACACACACACACACCAATCTACGCATACACCGACACACCCACACACAGCCACCAATCCACACATACACCGACACACACACACACACACACCAATCCACACATACACCCACACACCCACACACACCCACCAATCCACGCATACACCGACACACCCACACACACACACCAATCCACACATACACCGGCACACCCACCCACACACAGCCACCAATCCACACATACACCGACACACCCACAAACACACATCTCCTACCAACACACAGCCACCAATCAATGCATACACCGACACACCCATCCACACACAGCCACCAAACCACGCATACACTGACATACCCATCCACGCATACATCGACACACACACCCAGAAACACACACCGCCTACCCACACACAGCCACCAATCCACACATACACCGACACACCCATCCACGCACAGCCACCAATCCACACATACACTGACACACCCATCCCACGCACAGCCACCAATTCACACATACACCGACACACCCACCCAGACACCCACAAACACACAGCTCCTACCCACACACAGCCACCAATCCACGCATACACCGACACACACCTCCTACCCACACACAGCCACCAATCCATGCATACGCCGACACACCCACAAACACACCTCCTACCAACACACAGCCACCAATCCATGCATACACCGACACACCCATCCATGCACAGACACCAATCCACGCATACACTGACACACCCATCCACACACAGCCACCAATCCACGCATACACTGACACACCCATCCCACGCACAGCCACCAATTCACACATACACCGACACACACCTCCTACCCACACACAGCCACCAATCCATGCATACGCCGACACACCCACAAACACACCTCCTACCAACACACAGCCACCAATCCATGCATACACCGACACACCCATCCATGCACAGACACCAATCCACGCATACACTGACACACCCATCCACACACAGCCACCAATCCACGCATACACCGACACACCCATCCACGCACAGCCACCAATCCACGCATACATTGACACGCACAGCCACCAATCCATGCATACACCGACTCACCCATCCACACACAGCCACCAATCCACGCATACATTGACACGCACAGCCACCAATCCATGCATACACCGACTCACCCATCCACACACAGCCACCAATCCACGCATACACCGACACACCCATCCACGCACAGCCACCAATCCACGCATACATTGACACGCACAGCCACCAATCCATGCATACACCGACTCACCCATCCACGCACAGCCACCAATCCACGCATACATTGACACGCACAGCCACCAATCCATGCATACACCGACTCACCCATCCACGCACAGCCACCAATCCACGCATACATTGACACGCACAGCCACCAATCCATGCATACACCGACTCACCCATCCACACACAGCCACCAATCCATGCATACACCGACACACCCACAAACTCACACCTCCTACCCACACACACCCACCCACACTTTCCATTTGATCTGATAGGCCCGAGAGTGCAGCAAATATATATTGTGACGCGCTATACTGTAATTGTGAGAAAAGCGCTATATGAACATTTTGCCGCTCTAGGCCTGGGCCAAACGGGAAATCCGCTACTGCCTATAACAACTATTGTCCCATATAACCGCTGCCTAGATCTCCTCCTCTTCCTATAATTCCTCCTATTGCCTCATATAACTGCTCCCTGTAACTCCTCCTATTGCACCATATAACCGCTCCCTATAACTCCTCCTATTACTCCATATAAATCCCACTATTACCCCATATAACCGCTCCCTATAACTCCTTGTATTGCCCTATACAATCACTCAATATAACTCCCCCTATTGCCCCATATAACCGCTCCCTATTGACTTTCCCAATACCATCTTGATACATTGACGCTAAGAGACGCAGAAGGAATTGTCTCTCTTAGGGCTCTATGCAGTAAGTGCTGAAAAAAGTGCTCTCGGCACGGGTTCAATATCGGCATGATTTTGGGGATTTGCCCTCGCAGTATTCAGGAAGGGCCGAATCCCTGGCGAATCACTGCGAAAGCAAAACGCCGAGTAGCCGGTGGCGAGAAAGTCTGTCTTCCGATAACCTGGCGATATGCCGTCCCCTGCCGATATATGTCTGCAGCAGAGAGAGCTCCGCCACTCTCTCTGCGCAAACATCGGCAAAATAAAAAAATCTTTCTAAACAATTTTTATTCATAGTGTAGATGTGCAGGGGGTCTCCGGAGCTGAACCGCATTGGTTTGAGGTCCGGGGACCCCCTACTTCCCGAGATACATGGCCCTTTATGAGGTGCCGGTATACCTCTGCATTTAAATGTCCCGATCACGTGACCGCGGAATGTAAACAAAGCAGAGGGATACCGGCACCCCATAAAGGGGCCTGTATCTCGGGAAGCAGGGGGTCCCCGGACCTAAAACCAAAGCGGTTCAGCTCCGGAGACTCTCTGCACATCTACACTATGAATAAAACACCCATATCAATAAACAATCATTCCTTACCTTTGCGGCTGTGCTATGGTAATGAAGTAGCATAAATGTATTTTTAATAATAGTGTATGGGAGCAGGGGGTCCCCTGAGCTGAACCACATTGATTTGTGGATCAGGGACCCCCTGCTTCCCGAGTTACAGGCCCCGGTATGTGTCATCGGGTGCCAGTGTCGTCGCCATCTTTATAGAGCCCACGTCGCGTCTTGGACGCTATAAAGATGGCGGCGACATTGGCCTCCGATGCCCCATACCGGGGCCTGTAACTCGGGAAGCAGGGGGTCCCTGAGCCACAAATCAATGCGGTTCAGCTCAGGGGACCCCCTGCTCCCGCACAATATGATTAAAAATACATTAATGCTACTTCATTACCATAGCGGATAGCCGCTAAGGCAATGAAGGGGTTAAGGCATAATAGCATGTTTATTGGGGACAATTACCCCCAATAAACATTGCAATAAACAACATACACCCCCTGTGCCCCCAACAACCCCTATACCCCCATTACATATATCACATTTTTGGGATGCACAGCAATGATACTAGAGGCAGGCGGTGGCCCTCGGGTGTTCCCCGCAGGCCTGCAGTACCAATTCTGTGCCCCCCCAAAAAAATCCAACAACACAAATACTTTACAATAAATACACCTCCCCCCTAACACATACAGTACAGTACAGTAATGTGCAAAATTACTATTATCCACATATGGATAATAGTGAATGTGCCCATTTTAAATATATAAAGAACAATAAATACATTAAATACATATTGCACTCACCCATGTCCGGCTGCCATCCTCATCTTCATAACCGCCCATGCCCCCTCCGATGCTGCAAAACATAAACAAGAATAAAAACAGCCAATGTAATGTCCCCTAACCCCTTAATCACCTTAGTGATTATGAACAGCTACAGTCATTAAGGGGTTAACCCACCCTCACCCACCACTCGGGAGGCCTAAATACCCTCCCCCACTACCCCCCCACCCCGTGAGGCCTAACCACCCTCACCCAATACCCAGCCGGGAGGCCTACCCACATACCCTTGGGACCAATACCCCCTTCCCTCACCCCCAGTACCCACAATAAAAACAATACACAGCCCCACAATAAACATCATTATATTTTTTAAATACATAACCCACCCCCTGTGCCCCCCCATAAATACATGATTTATTATTTTACATACAGGGTTAATACCCCAGGCCCACGGGAGTCCCTCGTGGGCCTGACGGGTCACCTCACAGACCTACAGTAGCCCAGCACCATGTTTTAAACAGGGTCTGGAGGCCTGCTGGTGGTCCCCGCCAGGCGCCATGGTCCACCAGGTGGTCTCCATGGGTCACCGTGGGCCACAATGGGGTCCCCACGGGTAGGCCCGCGGCTGTCTGGGGGGCCCCGTGTCAGACCCACAGGTGTCTAAGGGGCCTCGGGTGGTTCCCATGGGGGTCTGGGGACCCACGGGTGGTCCCTACGGGTCCGCGGTGCCCCCACAGATGTGGGGCCACCGGTTCTTCCCCACAGGTGTCCCCCGTGGACCCGGCAGCCTGGTATCCGTGAGAAGCCCGAGGAGACCGCAGGTGGTCTCCATAGGTCCCCCGCAGACCTGAGGAAACAACCCTGTATGTAAAAAAAAATATATATATATATAAATGATATATTTTGTCTGATGGTAACTTGTTCTGTTTAACGATTGAAATAGTTAATTATGTAATTGTTATGGATGGTATTTTAATTGTTTTGGGATATGATTAATGAATGCTAATTGATTTATGGTGACTTGCATGGTTTAAATAGTATACTTGTTTGGATTTAATGGTATTTTGTTTGGAATATTTTATTGTTAACATTGATTGGCAGAGTGTACATGGTGCATAGATTGTATGCATCATGTATACAATGTAAATTCAATGTTTTGATTGGCATTTGATGCTTTTGATTGGAAGATGAGATTTGATTTTTGTAGGAAATAGGATTTTATTTTACTGTGGCTGATATGGAGAAGTGGTATTTTTATTAGAGCATGTTTTTGATAACCCTTAAACATTCCTTTGTATATTGGTTCATCATGTGTTTGTATGTATATATATATATATAGTTGCATGATGAAGCCACTGTACAAATGAATGGGTGAAAGGTGGGTATCGGGCCAGGGTGACTTAACCCCTTAATTACCTTTGCGGTTATTATCCGATCAGGTGATTAAGGGGTTAATTGATATCAGCATGTAATTGCAATGTATTGGCTATGTATTTTGTTGGCAACGGAGGACACGGATTTTGCGGGCGAGGGGGCTTCTTATTGATGAGGTGAGTAGAACTTTAGTTATTTTATTATGCTACTTAATATGTTTAATAATGGGCAAATAATCTACTATCCCTATCTGGATAATAGTTATTTTGCACATTATTGTACTGTATGTGTTGTGGGGGGGGGGGGATTGATGTATTTAATGTATAGGACATGTTTATTTTTTTACATACAGGGTTGTTTCCTCAGGTCTGCGGAGGACCTATGGAGACCACCTGTGGTCTCCTCGGGCTTCTCACGGGTACCAGGCTGCAGGGTCCAAGGGGGACACCTCCGGTTAAGAACCGGTGGCACCACATCTGTGGGGGCACCGTGGACCCGTAGGGACCACCCGTGGGTCCCCAGACCCCCATGGGAACCACCCGAGGCCCCTCAGACACCTGTGGGTCTGACCCGGGGCCCCCCAGACAGCCGCGGGCCTACCCGTGGGGAACCCATTGTGGCCCGCGGAGACCACCTGGTGGACCATGGCGCCTGGCGGCGACCACCAGCAGGCCTCCAGACCCTGTTTGAAACATGGTGCTGTGCTACTGTAGGTCTGTGAGGTGACCCGTCAGGCCCACCGGGGACTCCCGTGGGCCTGGGGTATTAACCCTGTATGTAAAATAATAAATCATGTATTTATGGGGGGGGCAGGAGGTGGGTTATGTATTTAATAAATATAAGGATGTTTATTGTGGGGCTGTGTATTGTTTTTATTGTGGGTACTGGGGGTGGGGGAAGGGGGTATTGGCCCAAAGGGTATGTGGGTAGGCCTCCCGGCTGGGTAGTGTGTGAGGGTGGTTAGGCCTCACGGGGTGGGGGGGTAGTGGGGGAGGGTATGTTGGCCTCCTGAGTGGTGGGTGAGGGTGGGTTAACCCCTAAATGACTGTAGCGGTTAATAACTGCTATGGTGATTAAGGAGTTAGGGGACATTACATTGGCTTTTGTTATTCTTGTTTATGTTTTGCAGCATCGGAGGGGGCATGGACGGTGATGAAGATGAGGATGGCCTTCATCGTGGCAGCCGGACATGGGTGAGTGCAATATGTATTTAATGTATTTATTGTTCCTTATGTATTTTAAATGGGCAAATGCACTATTATCCATTTGTGGATAATAGTAATTGTGCCCATTACTATACTGTATGTGTTAAGAGGGGGGGTTATTTCTTTATAAGTATGTACAGTATGTGTTTTGACATTAATTTGGGGGGCACAGAATTGGTACTGCAGGCCCGCGGGTAACACCCGAGGGCCCCCACCGGCCTATAGTATCATTGCTGTGCATATATGTACTGTATGTTAGGAGGGTAAAGGGGTTGGTGGTGTAATATATATATATATATATATATATATATATATATATATATATATATATATATTTATATTTATATTTATTTATTTATTTATTTATTTAGTGTGGGGCTGTTGTGTGTGTATTTTTTTTCATTGTGGGTAGCGGGGGTGGCCGAAATGGGTATTAGCCCCAACGGTGGTTTGTTTAGGGCTTGCAGGTGGGTAGCGGGAGGGCTTAACCCCTTCTTCACCGTAGCGGTATTAACCGCTACGGTCATGAAGGGGTTAAGTGCACCCGCAAACCCCCCAAACAACCACCAAGGGCCAAATACCCCCTTAACCCACCCCCGCTACCCACAATAAACCTGGCACGGCTGGTTAACCCCTGCATTGCCTTAGCGGTTAGCCGCTAAGGTAATGAAGTGGGCTTTAAATGCATTTTTCCTGCCTCGGATGCATGCCGAGGGCTCCGGTGCTGATATTAATGGGTATCAGCTCCGGAGACCCCCGTCATCAATCCCAGGCAGGAAAAAGGCCTGATTTTTTCTAAGTGTCGACCTTGCCGATGCTTCTCCACCACCAACTTGCCAACTTTAGTTGGCGGGCTGGATTGGCGTACAAATCTCAATCCTAGAGTGCCGATCAGCAGCAAAAAACTGATCGGGGCTACTAGAATTCAGTCGATTTCAAAAAGTGCCGAAAAGTGGCTTATCGGCACCCGCATGCCAAAAAGTTTTTATCGGAAACAAAAATTGCCGATTTTGGGCACTTTTCGGCGCTTACTGAATCTGGAAGTCAATTTTGGCGACAAAATTGCGAAAAAAGCCTTTTCGGCGCTTACTGCATGAGGCCCTAAGTCTTGTTACAGAGAGACCCCTGTGACAGAGTTGGCAGGTAACACAGTTTTTGACTCATTAGCCGTCAAAAGCTTTTCAGAAGGGGCTTTCTTCTGGGATTTAGGACTGAAGAGGGGGGATTTAATAGGGCCAGAGGCACAGCAGGGAGGTTATTCTGAATGCCGCACTTAGCAAAGAATGTGCTACTGTGTACAGCTTCTCAGAGCTAAAACCCTGAACATCTCAGAACAACAGCTAATAACCTTGTCTGTAATCACCTGGGATGGAGCCACGATGACATCAAGGCTCTAAAATTGTCTCTCTTAAAGGATTTAGGGAAACTTTCCCTCTAGGAAAATAACAAGCCCTTGTGGGCTGCTCATTTTCTGTACAAAGAACGTACACAGATATGTGCGTTAACGTGTTGTAATTACGTTCTATTAATCCCCTGGGAACGGTCAGATCCATGGCTGTTAATGCTTTAGTTCTTCCCACCTTCCCCAAAATAACATGCTCTGTATAATAGTGACAAGTATCTCTAAAGCAGGGGTGGCCAACTCCAGTCCTCAAGGGCCACCGACAGGTCAGGTTTTATGGATATCCCAGTTTCAGCCCAGGTGGCACAATCAGTGGCTCAGTCGAAGACTGTGCTGAAGCAGGGATATCCTGAGAGTGTGACCTATGTGTGGCCCTGGAGTTGTCCGCCCCTGCTTTAGATAAAGCAGATCTTAGAAACTTCCCACGTCGGGGCAGATTGAATGATCAATAAAGTCAGAAGGAATTGAACTGAGTAGTGTATAATACTGAGTTGGGGAAACCCCCTTTATCATGCAAAACACCACAGAAACAGCACATGAACCCAGCAAAAGCATCGAAAACATGTGCTTATCAGGATCATCACAAATCAAACCTGTTTCAAAATTCTCATTTTCACAAAAAAGTGCCATTATATGCTGTTTTCACCTATTAACCATATCACTGCCATTAAATAACACCTCATAGGCGTGACCAACCCCATTAAAAAGGTATTACAGAAGCAATCCGTGCAATATCATACATGTGTTTTTTTGTTTTGTTTTTAATCAGTCCTGTAGTTTTAGATATTTCTCACTGCATTTTTTTTATTCAACACTTAATTCCATTTTGAATGACTGTTAATACACTGAGAATCCTTTCATTTCTATAGCAGACTTTAGCCCACCTCCCCAGCAGTGCAAGATCTTTGCAACACTTTATTGTTTGTGATCATTTGTTGCCAATGCTCACAGCAGTTTGAGCTGCAAACTGTAACAATAGATAATGTTATCTTAGTAATATAAGGATACATTGTAGCTGCTGAGTGACACTGACTGAAGGATTGATTTGAACAAAAAGGTAGCCATTTAGTGAACCCAGGTAACCAGGCTCTTTGCTGATTGATCACGGGAGAACAAATTAATCGGTTAGCTAAGGTAATTTTCAATAAAGCTAATCAAAGGCTGCGTATATTGAAACAAAAAAAAGATATATATTGTTTTAAAGTGCTGCTTGGATTGTCTCCTTAAAGCCAGCAGCAAACCTACACTGTATAAGGTACAGACCAGTGATGTACCGAGTACCGGGTAATTACCAGGCACTTTTTTCGGTACCCGGAAATTACCCGGACCCGGCACCACGGTAAGAACTGGCGCTGGGTAATTTCCGTACTGCTCCCTGTTACCTGCAGCCAGCGGCAGAGGGTGAGGAGGACCACGGCGACATCGTGTGAGCAGCAGCAGACACCCTGGTGGTGGCGGTGGAAGCAGAGGACGTCCTTGATGACCCGGTGGGAGCAGCGGAACACATCCTATCATGGATGTCCTCTGCTGCCACCACCACCAGGATGGATGTCGCCGAGGTCCTCCTCACCCTCCGCCGCCAGCTGCAGGTAGCCAATGCTACCCGGCCGGGTACCTGGTACCCGGCCTGAAAATTGCCCCAGTATACCCGGTACCCAGCAATCCTCAGGACCCGGCACAACACTAGTACAGACCAATAATATTGGGCAAACATAGGAATGGAAGGACAGCAAGAAAACAGCTGCAGGAATTTTCCTTTGCAATGTAGGAGCGGCTCCGTGAGTAAAGTCTCAGATAACAGTAACACTGAGTGTGGAGCAGGGGAGCCTGGTTCCATTCCCGGTGTCAGCTCCTTGTGACCTGGGTCAAGTCACTTTATCTCCCTGTGCCTCAGTCATTAAAAACATAGATTGTAAGCTCTGCGGGGCAGGGGCCTGTGTCTGTAACAATTCTATGTGCTGCGTATCACGCCGCTATACTGTAATTATGACGCGCTATACTGCAATTGTGACGCGCTATACTGCAATTGTGACGCGCTATACTGTAATTATGACGCGCTATACTGCAATTGTGACGCGCTATACTGCAATTGTGAGAAAAGCGCTATATGAAATAAAGTTATTATGATTCTGTTGCTTTGTTGAGAGGTGAGACACCCCACATTCTGAGCGACCTTATTAATTACTGCCAGAAATCAACTGTGGGCTTAGGATAAAAGGATTTCAAGGACACTACGGTAGCAAAAGGGTTAAAATTTGTCTGTGTGGTTTTGCTGGCAATTAGGGTAGTGCTGTGTGATCAATTTCTATTCAAATGAATAGGGAGCGGTTATATGGGGTAATACAGTAGGAGGAGTTATAAGGGGCGCTTATATGGGGCAATAGGAGCACTTATATGAGAGATAGGAGGAGTTATAAGGAGCGGTTATATGGGGAAATGTTAGGTTTTATAGGGAGGGGTTATATGGGGTAATAGGACGAGTTACAGGGTGCGGTTATATGGAGAGATAGGAGAAGTTATACAGAGAGGTTATATCGAGGAATAGGAGGAGTTATATGGGGCAATAGGAGTTAGTAAGTGGTTATATGAGTAATAGGAGGAATTATAGGGAGCAGTTATGTGGGGCAATAATAGGGGTTATATGGGCAATAGGCGTTATATGGAGCAGTTTTATGAGTAATAGGAAGTGTTATAGGGAGCAATTATATGAGTAATAGGAGGGTACATACTGTAGTTACATCGTAGATGAGTTGAAAAAGACATATGTCCATCAAGTTCAACCAATGCTAAATTTAGATGACAGATATTTAGCCTTACAGTATATTGATCCACAGGAAGGCAAACAAAAAACCTCAGTGAAATATCATCTAATGATAGTGTATCTTATAAGGGGAAAAATGAATTCCTTCCTTCCTTACTCCCTGGATCAACATCCTTCCCATGTTTATTTATTTGGTATATCCCTGTAAACCTTTCCTTTCTAAAAAAAAAAGTCCAACCTTTTTTTGAACAAATCTATTGTATCTGCCATCACAGTCTCCATGAATAATTAATGCAACATTGTATCTGCCCCTACTGTAAAGAACCCTTTCCTTTGTTGCTGGTGAAATCTCCTTTCCTCCAACCTTAAGATATGACCCTGTGTAGTTTATACTGCCCTTGGGATGAATAGTTCTTTTGAAAGCTCCCTGTACTGTCCCCGAATATATTTGTATATAGTTAGCATATCCCCTCTTAGACGCCTCTTTTCTAATTTAAATAAATCAAATTTAGCTTGCCTCTCCTCTTAAGTTAGATTGTCCATCCCCTTTATTCATTTGGTGGCTCTTCTCTGCACTCTTTCTAATTCAATAATGTATTTTATAAAGAGTGGTGCCCAAAATTGTACTCCATATTCAAGGTGTGGTCTTACTAATGCTTTATAAAGGGGCATAATTATGTTTACTTTCCTTCCATCCATTGCCCGTTTAATAGCAGATAAGATCTTGTTTTACTTTGCAGCTACTGCCTGCAATTGGACATTATTGCTAAGCCTGCTGTCTATAAGTGAAATCGTTCTCCATCAAGGATTCCCCCAATTTATCCCCATTTAATTTGTAAGTCGCCAGTTTATTCTTGTTTTCCAAATGCATAACCTTACATTTATCTGTATTAAACCTCACCCTGCCATTTAGCTGTCCAAGTTTCCAGTCTATCTAAGTCCTTCTGAAGAGAAATTACATCCTGCTCTGATTCTACTACCTTACACAATTTTAGGGGCCTATTCGAGTAGCTTCGATAACCAACTCATCGAGGATTTTGAGCAGTTATCGCAAAATTTTGCTAGGTAGCTATTCAGAAGCCTCAGGAAGTTGGCCAAATCGTACAGAGAATGCATTTTTTCACGATTTCTCGCTCCTGCTCAAACACATCTAGCGGGAGCTGCAACAATCCAAAAAGCACCATTTTGATAAACTTACGCTATTCTAGTAGCCTCGATAATCTCATAGAGGCTCTGGAATAGCGAGTTTATCAAAGATTACATCTCGCTAGCCCTAGGGTGGGATCTGAGAGCAGGACTTAAAAAAAGAAATGCATTTTTCCTGCATCGAATTGAAGCCGGGAGTCTCCGGAGCTGATACACATTAATACCAGCTCCGGAGGCCCCCGGCTTCTATCCAATGCAATAAAAATACATTTACTGGCAGCTTCATTAGCTTAGCGGCTAACCGCTAAGGCAATGAAGGGGTTAACTACCACCCCCCGCTACCCACAATACACATTAAAACGCAGTACTAGTTCCAACCCTTGTTGTCCGCATGCAGCCTCACATTGGTGGCGAGGGATTAGCCCATACCTCTAAAAAAAAAAGTCCCTTGGATCCCTGGGCATGTTCCTAGCCGGTGACGCCGGATCAGCTGTACCTTTGTTCCGGTGGAATCGTCACACCCAAGGGCAGATGAGTCAATGGTCATGTTGACCGACATGGACCCATGTAATTCATTGCTTGACTGTGTTTTGCCATGATGTGATAAAAAGTTTCCCCCCTCCCTCCTTCCCCCACCCACTCAACCCCACTCCCAGACCTCAAGGTGACTATTAGATTTGCTCGGTGCGGCCCTGGGAATAGCCGGGAAAACACAATATGTAGTCCACTACCATATAAAATATGTCTCTAACAATCTTGTCACATAATGTGAAGGGTTTTAATAGCCCAGCCAAAAGGCATCTCGCCATGTCAGACTACAAGAGGAAAATGCTGACCTTCTAATGTTGCAGGAGACCCATTTCAGTACCAGTTGTGCCCCTAAATATTTTGACAAAAATGGCCCAGACCAAAAAGAGCGGGGTGGCAATTTTAGTCTACAACAGATTTCCTCTAGCGGTAGAACAAACCCGAAAGGATAAGGAGGGTAGATTTATAATTCTGGTTGGATCGGTTCAAGGGCAACCTATACCAATTACCAATGTATATGACCCATGTGAAAAGGACCCATTGTTTTTCCCTCTTTTTGGGGTGTAGAGAGAGAGAGAGAGAAAGGAGAGAGAGAGAGAGAAAGGAAGAAGGGGGAAGAGAGAGAAAGGAAGAAGGGGGAAAAGAGAGAGAGTATCCAAATTGTCCCTAAACTCAGTGTAGCCCTATTGATGGTCAAAGGTCGCATTCGGACTTAACCTTTATTCTAGGTGCCATGTTGCCCCTTTTGTAAAGCAGATTTTTTTTTTGAAAAATGCAACAATCTCTCTCTCTCTCTCTTTCTTTTGTTCACTGTGGGAGGCACATAAAGCAACCCTTAGAGGTACACTCATTAGCATCACATCTGGAAGGAAGAGAGAAAAGAACGGAAAAAATATATAGTGCTACAGACAAGATTGGCTAACCTTTCGGATGAGCATCAAAATAATAACAAAACAGACACACTTAGAAAATTGAAGGATACTAGAATTGAACTAAACTTACTCCTAACCTCCCAGGCGAAAAATGCAATGAGTTGATGAAAGAGGAAGTTTTACAAAAAGGTGAACAAGCCAGACAGACTGCTAGCGCCAAAATTAAGGAACAGACGAGCAAACTTTAATATCCAAGCTACAGTATTACGCGTAAAACAGGAGGGACGACCTCCAATCCAAACTAGGCAATAGTAGAGGAATTTAAAAGATACTACAGTATGAGCAGCTTTACGATGGAGGGAAGGTCACACATAATACTAATACGCAAAGGGCCCTAGAGACCTTCCTAGCAGAGGCTGGGCTGCCCAAATTGAGTGGGAGGAGGGCCTTTTGGAAGATTTCACACTTGAAGTAGTAACGCATCAAACAACTAAAAGCCTTCAAAGGCCCAGGCGGCTTCTCTAACTTATATTATAACAAATTCATTGATTCATTAGCCCCATATTAGCTCAAAATGTATAATGCAGTTCTAGGCGGAGCTCCTTTCCAGAACGCATGCTCCAGGCTTCAATCTCCTTGATATTTAAACAAGGGAAGGACTTGGCTAACTGTAAGAGTTACCGTCCTATATCCCTAATAAATTCGGACATCAAAATGTACTCAAAATTACTAGCAAATAGGATGAGCCGGATCCTGCCCGGCTTGATCCAACCAGATCAGGTGGGGTTTATATTGGGAAGACAGGCAGCATAGAACACAAGGCGAATAGTAGATTTGATTGAATTGGCAAATACAAAAAAGATTCCAGCCGTGGTTTTAAGCTTGGATGCAGAAAAAGCATTCGATAGAATAGACTAGCCATATCTGCACACCACAATTGGAGCATTCGGTTTTTGAGATAGAAGTTTAAGGGCCATCTTTGCATTATATTCTAACCCAGCGACCAGGGTGATGCATTAGGGGTTCCCGTCAGATTTATTTAAGATCAGGAGTGGCACTAGGCAGGGCTGTCCTCTTTCCTCCTTACTCTTCACCTTGTGCATGGAGCCCCTGGCAGTCCACATCCACCAAAACCCAGATCTTTCTGGGATCCAAATTAACAAGCAGACGTATAAAGTTGCGTTGTATGCAGATGATATATTTCTGACGTTGTCGAGGCCTCTCACCTCCTTGCCCAATCTATTTGACTTACTGTGATCCGTCAACAGAATTTCAGGGTTTAAAATAAATAAAATAAATAATGCAAAATCAGAGGCACTAAATATAAATCTCCCAAAGAACCAGGAAAAGCTAATAGAAATTAACTTCAATTTCAAATGGCAATATAAAGCTATCTAGCAGTCTCCCTCTCAAATAACTATGTCACGGTACCAAGCTAATTACCCTAGATTAATTGAGACCCTGAGAGAGGATATTAGATCCTGGTCTAAGTACAACATCTCTTGGATAGGAAAAATACACTGCATCAAAATGAATCTTCTCCCCCGTATACTTTACCTGTTCCAGACCCTGCCAGTCTCGATACGTCTGAAGGAGATCCTCTCTCTTCAATCCCTAATCACCAAATTTATTTGGGGCTATAAGAAGCCAAGAATTGAGGGAGGGGTCCTCAGAAGACCAACACTGGCAGGTGGCCTAGCGGTACCTTGCTTGCTTATCATATTACACAGCGGCCCAATTGACAGATTTCGCAGTGGCACATAGATCCCAGTAGAAAACGCTGGGTAGAATTGGAAAGGGAGATATGCGCTCCACTGGATTTATACAACCTAATTTGGTCCCAAAAAGCATAGCTCAAATCCTTCAGAGAGCCGCTTTCCTCGATGTCCAATTCATTGGATGTATGGGAAGCTACTAAATTTAGATGCGGATTCACCACTAGGGGTACGCTGATGACTCCAATATTCGATAACCCCTGCTGTGCTTGGGGCCTGAATAATAGAGATTTAGCAATTTGGAAACAAAAAGGAATTCTTAGACTAGGAGATTTGGAGGCAGGGAAAAACATTAAAACGTTTGAACAAATTAAGGCAGAAAAAGAAATTCCCCACTGAGTTTTTTAAATACCTCCAAATCAGAGCCTTCTATACGAAAATGTCCCCGTTCCCCCCATTAACACATTTTGAGAAGCTCTGTCTATTGAGATCGGACACATGTGGACTCATATCTCAACTATATAAGGAAGTGATCTGTTCTGGTCCTGAATATGCAAGTCCGTTACAGTTTGTCTCACAGTGGGAAAGGGATCTAGGAGAAACATTATAAGCAGATAAATGGGATGAGAAATTTACGGCTGTGGCAAAGAGTTCAATCTGCACGACACTGAAGGAGAATGCATATAAAGTTATGATGAGATGGTATCACACCCCACTAAAACTATCAACATTGATGTCAGGGTACTCTTCCCATTGTGTCCTAAACAATGCGGAGAGCAAGCAGACTTGTTACACATGCTGTGGTCTTGCCCTCGGATTAGGCCCCTCTGGCAGAGAACTCACATTTGGCTACAGAGGATTTTAGACCTCAAGTTTCCGTTTGATCCGTGGCTGTTCCTGCTAAACAGGCCAGCACAATAGCTGTCCAGAGAAGAGAACAAACTTGTTGCACATTTTGCAACGGCAACAAGGTGCGAGATCGCAGCATTATGGAAACAAAAAGATTATCCAGTAATTGGAAAAATTAGAAACAGAATTTGGTTCATCTGTCAGATGGAGAAACTTACACGGAGAAACTTACAAGCCTAGTAAATGATACTGGCGCTAAATTCCAAAAGGTATGGCTACCATGGTTAGTTCAATCGGATTTATCAGGTGTGGGCATAACCTCAATTATGCTATGATAGAGTTATGTGCATTCTCGGCTAGTAGCAGATAGAAGAGGATACTGTGGTTGGTTCTGCAGTGCTTATATTGACACTAAGTGGGCAGTCCTGGGGCCGCACGGGCTCAGAGCAGTGAATGTCCAGAGGAGCGGACTAGCGGGCTTTTGACGAGTAAGTTTAGATGGAGGAGTCACCATTACCTTACCTTTCCCTACTATGCCGTTCCGATCCCTCCCCCTAAGTTGTTATGTTCTATATTCACTGACTATGTCCTATGAAGACAGCGTGATACAGATGTAAATTGATTATATGCAATGTATTGAAATTGTACTCTGTCTGAACAAATTGGAAAATAAATATAAGTTACAAAAAAACACAATACTAGCCAATACACCCATTTATTGCCAGTGTGATTCCCTATGCCCTCAATGGGAGCAAAGATAACCCCAATGGCAAGAAATGGGCACCCTCTCTACCCCCAGCAACCATTACATGATAGTAATGGGCAAAATTACTATTATCCAGATCTGGATAATAACTCATTTGCCCATTCCAAATAAAACATTATCCAGCCAGCATAAAGTAAATACAACTTCTATGTACCCCTGCCAGGATGAAGGCCGTCCTCATCTTCCTCCCTATCCTTGTCCTCCGTTGGCAAGAACATAACAATAAAAAATACAATCTAATGGCCCCTAACCCCTTAATCACTTTAGCGGTTAGTAACCGCTAAAGCAATTAAGGGGTTAACCACCCTCCCCCGCTACCAACCTGGGCAGCATAACCACCTTCCCCAGGGCAATTACCTCCATCTTCTACCCATTGATTGGCACAGTGGTACATCATGCCCATATAATATGGGCATGATTAGCCACTATGGCAGTCAATAGGCAACCTATAAACAAAATTAATCACCCAAAAAAAACACAATACAAAAATATATCACCAAAAATAACCAGATTTAAACAAGTCAATCACCAAAAATAAACCAAGAATTAACTAAGCAAACATCAAAAATAATAATTAAACAAAGCAATCAACACAAATAAGACAGAATAAAAATAAACAATTACACAAAATAAACAAGAATAAAAATAACAAATCAACAAAAATATATGTGAATGAAATAAAAACAAGCATTTACCAAAAAATGCATTGCTTGTCACTGTATTTATCTATAGCCCTAAGGGGGCATAGATAAATACAGTGGCAGTCAAAGGGTACGCAAAAAAATAAATACAATAAAAAAACCTGAAAAACAGAAATGACATACAGTACATTCAATGTTTTCCTTACCTTTAGATGTCTTCACCCTCCGATTCCTGATGTATCATGAAGCTCTTGATCCGTGGTGCAATCATCCTCAGCTTCAGGTAAATTCTTCGTTTCTTCTCTCTTCAATCTTCTGTACTTGTAATCCATAAAATCCATAGGGAGATGTTGTCTCGTCGTCTTCTTAAGCTAAAATGAGACGAGCCAGGCCTTATATAAGGCATGTGACATCACATTTTAGTGTCAGATGGTACAGCTCCAATCCGATTGGATGCTATACTATGTGACAATTTTTTTTTTTTAAGGATGTGACATCATCTCCAAGGGAGGTACGTCACATCCTTAAAACCACAAGGCTGCAATCACTTAGTACTACAACCAATCGGATTGTCCCCAATCCGATTGGTTGAAGTACCATGTGACATGTTCCATTTTTTTTTTTAAAGGATATGACATCATCTTTAAGGGATCATGTCACATCCTTTAAAAAAAAATGTCTGCTATGTGGTGATATACTACATGGAACATGTCACATGGTACTTCAACCAATCGGATTGGGAACAATCCGATTGGTTGTAGTATTTTGTGATGGCAGCCATGTGGTTTTAAGGATGTGACGTACCTCCTTCGGAGATGATGTCACATCCTTATTTTTTTTTTTACGTCTGTCACATGGTAAAGCATCCAATCGGATTGGAGCTATACCATCTGACACTAAAATGTGACAGCACAGGCTTTATATAAGGCATGTCCCGTCTAATTTTAGCTTAAGAAGAAGACGAGACAACATCTCCCAATGAATTTTATGGATTACAAGTACAGAAGTTTGAAGAAAGAAGAATTTACCTGAAGCTGAAGATCATTGTGTCGCGGATCGAGAGCTTCCTGATACATCAGGAATCCGAGGGTGAAGACATCTAAAGATAAGAAAAACATTGAATGTACTGTATGTCATTTTTGTTTTCAGGTTTTTTTATTGTATTTATTTTTGTGCGTGCCCATTGACTGCCAATGTATTTATCTATGCCCCCTTAGGGCTATAGATAAATACAGTGACAAGCAACGCATTTTTGGACAAATGCTTCTTTTTATTTCATTCGTATGTATTTTTGTTGATTGTTATTTTTATGTGATGGATTATGTTTATTCTGGCTTATTTGTGTTGATTGCTTTGTTTAATTATTGTTTTTTTTTTTTGTATTTGCTTTGATTACTTCTTGTTTTTTTTGATGATTGATTAGTTTAATTCTTGGTGATTAATATTTTTATTATGATTTATTTTTGGTGATTTAAATTTTTTTAGGTTGCCTATTGACTGCCATAGTGGCTAATCATGCCCATATTATATGGGCATGATGTACCACTGTACCAATCAATGGGTACAGGGTGGAGGCAATTGCCCTGGGGAAGGTGGTTAGGCCGCCCGGGTGGGTAGCGGGGAAGGGGATTAACCCCTTAATTACTGTAGAGGTTACTAATTGCTATGGGGATTAGGGGCCATTAGTTTGTATTTTTTATTGTTCTGTTCCTGCCCATGGAGGCGGAGGACGGTGATGAGGACGGCCTTCATCCTAGCAGGGGTAAGTAGAAGTCTTATTTACTTTATGCTGTCTGGATAATGTTTTATCTTAAAATGGTAAATGAGCTATTACCATCTGTGGATAATAGTAATTTTGCCCATTACTGTTTGTGTTGGGAGGGGGGGGGGGTTGTTGGGGTAGAGGAGGTGGATATATGGGTTGTTGTTTTTTTTAATGTTTTTTAGTGTGTTTTAATGTTTGTTGGGGGTTGAGGGATTTGGTGAAGGGGGTAGTTGCCCCAAGGGTGGGTGGTTAGGCCTCTCGGGTGGGTAACGGGAGTGGTTAACCCCTTCATGATGCTGGCTGGATAATGTTTTATTTTAAAATGGTAAATGAGCTATTATCCATCTGTGGATAATAGTAATTTTGCCCATTACTGTTTGTGTTGGAAGGGGGGGGGGATAGTTTGGGGTAGAGGAGGTGGATATTAGTGTTGTTGTGTTTTTTAATGTTTTTTAGTGTGTTTTAATGTTTTTTGGGGGTTGAGGGATTGGGTGAAGGGGGTAGTTGCCCCAACGGTGGGTGGTTAGGCCTCTCGGGTGGGTAACGGGAGTGGTTAACCCCTTCATTACCATAGTGGTTCCCACTGCTATGGTAGTGAAGGAGTTAACTCCTTCCGCTACCTTCCCGGCAGGCCAAACCACCCATACACACCCTCTGCCCGCAATAAACAGACTATTCAGGTTTAACCCCTTCGTTGCAAATTAAGCTGTTTATTTTTATTTGAATACTAGTGTGCGGAGCAGGAGGTCTCCGGAACTGAAGCAAATTAATTTCAGGTCCGGGGATCCCCTGTTTCCTGAGTTACAGGCCCGTTATGGGGTGCCGATATCCCCATGCAATGTTTAAATGTCCCGCGTCACGTGACCGGGACATTTAAACGCGTAGGAAATACCGGCACCCCATACTGTGGCCTTTATCTCCAGAATCAGCGGGTCCCCGGACCTGAAATGAATGCGGTTCAGCTACGGAGACCTCCAGCTCCCATACACTAATATTCAAATTAAAATAAAAACACTGCGATCGTCTGTGAGAGCTGTGCAGGGAGAGGCGGCTCTCTCTGTGCGGCTCTCTCTGTGCAGCTCTCTCTGTGCAGCTCTTACAGACTGCAGCCAGATTGTACGGGGGAGAGGATGAGATACCATCGCTGGTATGCCGAGCAGGATTGGCATTTTCCTGCCTCACGGTTTGAGAGGGTTTCAGATTCTTTCGTGATTTACCGTGATAACACAAATGACAAACCGTTCGGCGGGAATATGGCACATCGTTCGAGATAGCAGCAAAGTTATCAAACCTACTAGAATAGGCCTCTTAGGCTGCGGTCCCAGTAATGTCTGTGACACGCGCGCCCGGCGGGGGGGGCGGCGCGTGCACAGCGCTAACCGCGATCTGCGGTCTGTGAGGGAGAGGAGAATCTTGCGACGGGAGGGGGTGTGGTCGGGGATTTGCGGGGGCGTGGCCATTACGTCACGCGGCTGGTTCGCCCTCATTGGGTGAACCGCCGGTGGGGGCGTGGCCACGCCTCTGTCGCTAGGAGTAAACTCAATTTTATTGAGTTGGGAAAAACCCTGCCGCACGGCGCGGCTGCACCTTCTGCGTGGCGGTGCTTACTGGGCCCAGCCCCATTGAGGGGCGGTGCTTACACGCACAGTGCACGCCGCGCCGTGCGCACCGGCTGTTACTGGGACCGCAGCCTTAGTGTCATCAGCAAAGATGGAGACTTTGCTCTCGGTGCAAACCTCACGGTCATTAATAAACAAGTTAAAAAGCAGGGGTCCCAGTACCGATCCCTGAGGTACTCCACTAACGACTTTAGCCCAACCTGAAAAAGTTCCATTTATGACAACCATGTGTTGTCTGTCCTTCAACCAGTTCTCTGTCCAGGTGCAAATATTATTACTGAGTCCAATTTGCTTTACTGCACCGACACACTTTATTCGAGCAAATACCCAGTATGTACCTGGCAGATACCTGGAATGCGCCGCTCCTCACCTCTGACAAGCCCCGTTGCGTTTGCCTTCCCAGCCTGGGTTCATGCCTGGCTGACGGGCGGCTGATCTGTTAAATGATAATGATTAGGATTTAATAGGCTGCAATGCTTCGCGTGTCTACCAGATGGCATAAATTCATGAATTGTAATGCATTATATAAATATATACTGTGCAGTTTTGCAGCCAGCGGGAATAAAATGCTTCAATCCCTGCTTGGAAAATACCTCAATGCACTCGGGCAGAAAACAGTCACAAACCTCAATACACCCGGGTATACCCGAATTCGTGGGACTAGCCGAGCTCGAATAAAGTGTGTCGCCAGTGTATATTGTGTGGAACCGTATCAAAAGCCGTCGCCAAATCTAAGTAGACCACATCACCTGCATTACCTTGGTATAAATTCCTACTTACCTCTTCAAAGAAACAAATAAGGTTAGTTTGACATGGTCTATCTTCATAAATCCATGCTGACTATTACTAATAATTTTGTTTTCCATTAGGTATTCCTGAATATTATCCCGTACTAAACTTTCAAGTAGCTTCCCCACTATTGATGTTAGGCTTAACATCTTATAGACAGAAGTTATATGAGTAATAGGAGGTGTTATAGGAAGGGCTTATATGGAGCAATAAGAGGAGTTATTCGGAGAAATTAGAGAGGTTATATGGAATAATAGGATATGTTTTAGGAAATGGTTATATGGGGCAATTGGAGTAATAGGGAGGGGGAACGCAGGATTGGTGCCTTAATCCTTTCTTGATATACTGTCACCTCCTGTGAGGTCATTCCTGGCTCTGCCGGTGACAGGGAGCGTTTGGTGACAGCAGGACGGGGGGTTGAATAGACGGGGATATTAATATAAAGTTCCCATGTCAGAGGGAGTTTCTTTATCAGCGACGTGTGCCCAGTGTTAGAAGTATCTCTGCTGCTGGGTCAGTGACTTTGTATATTCCTGTCACCTGGGGAGCGCTGGCTGTTCTGTGACATCACACTGACATCTGTGACACCTAGGAGAGCTGACCGATGTCTTTCACACTTGGCAGCTCTGACATCAGAACATTTTTCTGGCATTAAAACAGCTTTTGTTTTCTCCTGAAAAACTATTTGTTTTAAATAGTAGTAGTTTAATCCCCCGGTCATTGCCCCACAACAATCTAGGACATCTGGTCATGGCCATTTCGCCGCAAATCACCTCACTGTCGGAACACTCAGGTAAGTCCCTAACCTTAGCCCTTACCCTAAACCCCCTAATACCAACACAACCTCCTACCCTAAAAACCTTAATCCCTTACCCTAAACCCCTAATACTAACTGCTAATCCCCTAACGTTATCCCCCTACCCTTACCACTAAACCCTTAAAGTTATCCCCCTCCCTAACCGCTAAACCCCTAAAGTTATACCCCTAAAGCTATCCCCTCATCCTAACCCCTAAAGTTATCCCCCTACCCTAACCGCTAAACCCCTAAAGTTATCCCCCTACCCTAACCACTAAACCCCTAAAGTTATCCCCCTACCCTGACCCCTAAAGCTATTCCCCCACCCTAACCCCTAAAGTTATCCCCCTACCCTAACCGCTAAACCCCTAAAGTTATCCCCCTAACCTATCCGCTAAACCCCTAAAGTTATCCCCCTAACCTATCCGCTAAACCCCTAAAGTTATCCCCCTACCTTAACCGCTGAACCCCTAAAGTTATCCTCCTACCCTAACCGCTGAACCCATAAAGTTTACCTTATGGTAGAAGTGACCGGCTGCAGCAGCAGAGAAAGCCGCAACGCAATGTCCCATTCCCGTTCTACAATGCGTTACAGGGGTTAATCCTCCTTCCCCCCTAACCCCCCCCTCCCCCCAGCGTTTCACAATGCGTTACAGGGGTTAATCCTCCTTCCCCCCTAACCCCCCCCTCCCCCCAG
This sequence comes from Ascaphus truei, assembly GCF_040206685.1. Classification (NCBI taxonomy): domain Eukaryota; kingdom Metazoa; phylum Chordata; class Amphibia; order Anura; family Ascaphidae; genus Ascaphus; species Ascaphus truei. The sequence goes on from NC_134500.1 coordinate 32,513,124, forward strand.
CGTTTCACAATGCGTTACAGGGGTTAATCCTCCTTCCCCCCTAACCCCCCCCCTCCCCCCAGCGTTTCACAATGCGTTACAGGGGTTAATCCTCCCCTCCTTCTCCCCCCCCTCCCCCCAGCGTTTCACAATGCGTTACAGGGGTTAATCCTCCCCTCCTTCTCTCCCCCCCCCCCCCCCCCAGCGTTTCACAATGCGTTACAGGGGTTAATCCTCCCCTCCTTCTCCCCCCCCCCCCCCCCAGCGTTTCACAATGCGTTACAGGGGTTAATCATACCCTCCCCCCTCCCCCCAGCGTTTCACAATGCGTTACAGGGGTTAATCCTCCCCTCCTTCTCCCCCCCCCCCCAGCGTTTCACAATGCGTTACAGGGGTTACTCCTCCCCTCCTTCACTCCCCCCAGCGTTTCACAATGCGTTACAGGGGTTAATCATACCCTCCCCCCTCCCCCCAGCGTTTCACAATGCGTTACAGGGGTTAATCCTCCCCTCCTTCCCTCCCCCCAGCGTTTCACAATGCGTTACAGGGGTTAATCCTCCCCTCCCCCCTCCCCCCAGCGTTTCACAATGCGTTACAGGGGTTAATCCTCCCCTCCTTCCCCCTCCCCCCAGCGTTTCACAATGCGTTACAGGGGTTAATCCTCCCCTCCTTCCCCCCCAGCGTTTCACAATTGCCTAAAACGCACTGGATCATCTCACAAGTGAGTTATTGTTTCCTCAATTACCTGCTGCTGTAGCTGTGTATGGCGTGCAGAATTACAAAGAGGTGTTAACAATTTAATCCTTATTACCAGGCCTTTGTTCTATGCCAGAGGGAGTAGTCATCTGTGATGGGGGGTATCTGTTACCAATATCCGCTACAACTCTGCGGCTCCCGGCTCCGAGTGTCATGTTTAGAGCTCATATATATTGAATATATTTTATTTATAATTACGGGCCGTTCAGATGTGTTCAGAAACAGGACCCAACTCATTCACCTCACCTGGAAATACTGCCTGAGACGGGGATGCTAAGCATTTGTATTTACACAGCCAGGGCACCACTACTCTTACGTTTACACACTCAGGGTACCACTACTTGTACATTTTCACACCCAGGGTACCATTACTTGTACATGTACACACCCAGGGTACCACTACTTGTACATGTACACACCCAGGGTACCATTACTTGTACATGTACACACCCAGGGTACCATTACTTGTACATGTACACACCCAGGGTACCACTACTTGTACATTTACACATCCCGGATACCATTACTTGTACAATTACACACATATTTTACCTTTTGTGAAGAAGTAAATATTTTAAACTGGAGATATAAGGAGTTTAGCTCCATTGTTTAACCCTGTATAACAGGGTTATAAAGTCTTTAAAATAGGCAGAGAACAAGTATGTTTTTGGGCATTTTAACCAGTTAATTCAGTTAGAGTGTAAGCTCTGTGGGTTTCCATGTTACCCGCATACTTCATATGTACGCCGGACACTTTGTGACACATACACACAGTGACAAATAGATACTGTGACAGGGTGAATGAGCTTCACCTGGCAGACCTATGTTTAGTCTTGCAGTGCAGCAGTGACGAGGTTAAGTTTCAGTTGAGAAGGGCTGCTTAATTAGTCTGACCCTAGCTGCATAATCAACCCCCAGGCTGTACACACATGCAAGCTAGCTGGTCAGGAGACAGGACTGAAATACTGAAGATATTACTGCTATAAGGTCTGTTTTTCAAAGTACATGTGTGATGAACTGTCTGTGTCCTGCATGCTGAAGAGAAGCTGCCTTGTTTTCTATGCTGAAGAGAAGCTATTTTGTTTTTGTCTGCTGAAGAGAAGCTATTTTGTTTTTGTATGCTGAAGAGAAGCTATTTTGTTTTGTGTGCTGTATGTTTTTAAGGCTCAATAAAGAAGCCTTATCAAGAGAACCCGCGTGTGTGGTTGCATGTACCCTGCAACATATGGTGTCAGAAGTGCCAGGATTTTGAGAGGCCCCTGCAGTTGAAGAGTCACACACACACAAAAATTAGAAAAATTGAAGAATTTTTAAAAGAGTTTCTGTGCGAGCAGACCAGACAGCAGGGACTGTTAATGCAGGAGCAGACCAAACAGCATGGACTGTTAATGCAGGAGCAGACCAAACAGCAGGGACTTTTAATGGAGGAGCAGGCCCAACTACTATTGCAGCAGCAAACCCAGCTCCTAACCCAGCAGCAGGCAGCACAGGATGAGCGGATGGCCAGGTTGCTGACCCAATTCCAGGGGTCTGCCAGTCCAGAACTTGCGAACAAACCCCCGGTCCTCCTGAGGAAAATGGCTCCGAACGAGGATCCAGAGGCTTTTCTACTGACATTTGAAAGGGTTGCCGAAGCTCAGGGCTGGGCTGCAGATCGCTGGGCAACTGCTCTGGCCCCACTCCTCATACGACGCATACACACACTGGCATGCATACACACAGTGACAAATACACACACAGTGACAAATAGATACATACTGACACAGTGACACATACACGCAGTGACACATACACACGCAGTGACACATGCACACACAGTGACACATGCACACACAGTGACACATACACACACTGACACGCATACACACCGTGACATATGCACACAAAGTGACACATACACATGCAGTGACACATGCACACACAGTGACGCATACACGCACAGTGACAACTAGATACATAGTGACGCAGTGACATACACACAGTGATACATAGTGAAAACAGTGAAACACAAACACAGTGACACGTAGATACATAGTGACACAGTGACACATACAAACACAGTGACAAATAGATAGTGACACAGTGACACAGATACATACACACAGCGACACAGATACATACACACAGCGACACATAGATACATAGTGACACGCATACACACAGTGACACATACACAGAGTGACATACACACACATTAACACACACACACAGTGGCATACACAGTGACAAATAGATACATAGTGACGCAGTGACAAATAGATAGTGACACAGTGACACATAGATACATACACACAGCGACACATAGTGCCACAGTGACACATACACACATTGGCACATACACACACAGTGACGCATACACACACACAGTCACACATGCACACACATTGACACATGCACACACAGTGACAAATAGATACATAGTGACGCAGTGACACACACACTGACACGCATACACACAGTGACACATACACAGTGACATAGATACATAGTGACACATACACAGTGACACATACAAACACAGTGACACATGCACACACAGTGACACACAGACACAGTGACAAATAGATACATAGGGACACATACACACAGTGACAAATAGATACATAGTGACACATACACACAGTGACACATACAGTGACAAATAGATACATAGTGACGCAGTGATACGCATACAGTGACACATACACAGTGACAAATAGATACATAGTGACACATACACACACAGTGGCACATACACACAGTGACAGTGAGAAATACACAGTGACACATACACACAGTAGTGGCAGGTGGCAGGTCTAGAAGGAATAAACCACATCGACAAAGTTTCTAAAAGAAAAGGGAGCGAAAAAGTGTGTACCCCATAGCTTCAATCTGTTTAACAAATGTTATTAATGTAAAAATAAAAAACCTCTAGATAGACACACACACTCAGGTCGTGGGTAACAGCGCGCCAGATAACATCTCACCATGAAGTGGTGATCAGTGAGTCATCACAGGCAACCTGAAATCACCTGCGATGTTCCCGTGGCATGAAGGCACCTGCGATGTTCCCCTGGCAGGAAGGCATCTGCGATGTTCCCCTGGCAGGAAGGCATCTGCGATGTTCCCGTGGCAGGAAGGCATCTGCGATGTTCCCGTGGCAGGAAGGCACCTGCGATGTTCCCGTGGCAGGAAGGCACCTGCGATGTTCCCGTGGCAGGAAGGCACCTGCGATGTTCCCGTGGCAGGAAGGCATCTGCGATGTTCCCGTGGCAGGAAGGCACCTGCGATGTTCCCGTGGCAGGAAGGCATCTGCGATGTTCCCGTGGCAGGAAGGCACCTGCGATGTTCCCGTGGGAGGAAGGCATCTGCGATGTAGTCAGGATGAATCAGTATCCTGGAAAAAAAAGTAGAGACCGGAGCTTGTGCTAGCGTGGTGACGTAACATGCAGGGAAGGCAGTCCCAACGCGTTTCATCATGAATCATGTGACTTCATCAGGGTAATGTAGGTAGCCTATGTATGAGTATATGTACAGTAGCGAGAAAAAGTTTGTGAACCCCTTAGGATTTTCAGATATTTCAAACCTAAAATGTTGTTAGATTAAGATCTAAGTCCTAATAATAGATACAGATAACCTGATCAAACAAATTACACAAAAACATGATACTTTTTCAACATTTATTTATCCACTAAGGATTTAACATTCAATAATATCCGTGTGTGACAAGTATGTGACCCGTTAGATTCAGTACCGGGTGGCGTCCCCTTAAGCAGTAATGACTTCAACTGCGTGTTCCCTGTAACTGCTGGTAAGTCTCTCACATCGGGTTTGAGGAATTTTGGCCCATTCCTCCTTACAGAACTGCTTCAACTCAGTGACATTTGAAGGCTTCCTTGCATGGACAGCTCACTTCAGGTCCTGCCACAACATTTCGATGGGGTTTAGATCCGGGCTGTGACTAGGCCATTCTGCAACGTGGAATTTCTTCTTCTGCAGCCATTCTTTTGTAGATTTATTTATTTATTTATTTATTTATAAAATATTTTACCAGGGAGTAATACATTGAGAGTTACCTCTCGTTTTCAAGTATGTCCTGGGCACAGAGTAAAACAAATAATACATGGTTACAAGTACAGTTACATAAATGAACAGGGTATACATTATATACAAGACATTGCGTGCACAGTTAAAGAAAATATACAGTATATTAGATCTGCGTGTATGTTTAGGATCATTGTCTTGCTGCATGACCCACTTTCGCTTCAGCTCATGGACGTATGGCGTGATTTTCTCCTCTAGAATCTTTTGATGCAATGCAGAATTCATGGTTGTGTCAGTGATGGCAAGACATCCAGGTCCTGAGGTAGCAAAGCAGCCCTAAACCATCACACTCCCACCACCATGCTTGACGTTTGGGATGAGGTTCTCCTGTTTGAACGCAGTTCTGGTTTTCACCAAAGATAACGTTTCTCATTAAGGCCAAAAAATTCTACCTTTGACTCGTCTGTCCAGAGAACATTGTTCCAGGAGGCTTGTGGATCATCTATATGCTCTTTGGCGAACTTCAGACGTCAGCAATGTTCTTTTTAAAGAGCAGTGGTTTTCTCCTTGCTGTCCTTCCATGAACACCATTCTTGTTCCATTTTTTTTCTTCTGATAGTTGAGTCATGAGCACTCACATTAGCCAAGGCAAGAGTGGCCTGCAGATCCTCGGAGGTTACGCTAGGATTATTTGTGACTTCCTGGATTATTTGCTGGTTTGTTTTTCGAGAGATTTTGGTAGGTCGACCCCTCCTTGGTAGCATGACTGTGGTCTTGAACTTTCTCCATTTGTCTGACAATGAATTGGTGGAGCCCAAATCCTTAGAAATGGTTTTGTAACCTTTTCTAGACTGATGAGCATCAATAACTGCTTTTCTGAAGTCATCAGATTTTTTTGATCATGGCATGATGTGTTTCCACACACCTGTATGATATTTATATAGGGTGGGGCTCCCAAACTCACCCTTAAAGATCTTTCTAATTATTTAAACATCTGGTTCTAATTATCCCCTTTAATTTAGCTGATAAACCCAGCGTTTCACCTAGTTTTTGCACATACCCTTACTCTTACTTACTGATTGGTTGTCTAATTCATACATCATTATGTTTTCAAAAGACATGGAATTGGTGAATATAAACCCTACTGGATATTTAAGAAAAGACTGGTTTTGATTCAAGAAGGTTATCATGGAAAAACTATGGAATGTCCGTAATTATCATTGGGATTCACAGACTTTTTCTCGCCATTGTATACCCCTTCCTTGCGTATATACCTTGTGCATACGTCTTCCTTGCATGTATACCGTGTGTATACCTCTTCCTTGCGTGTATATTGTATATACCCCTTCCTGGCGTGTGTACCTTTTCCTTGCATGCATACCTCTTCCTTGCATGTATATACTGTGTGTATACCTCTTCCTTGCTTATATATACTGTGTGTATACCTCTTCCTTGCTTATATATACTGTGTGTATACCTCTTCCTTGCGTGTATATACTGTGTGTATACCTCTTCCTTGCTTATATATACTGTGTGTATACCTCTTCCTTGCTTATATATACTGTGTGTATACCTCTTCCTTGTGTGTATATACTGTGTGTATACCTCTTCCTTGCTTATATATACTGTGTGTATACCTTTTCCTTGCTTATATATACTGTGTGTATACCTCTTCCTTGTGTGTATATACTGTGTGTATACCTCTTCCTTGCTTATATATACTGTGTGTATACCTTTTCCTTGCGTGCATTTGTTCTGTGGCTGTAAGATTGTGACGCTTTCGCCGTAGACTTTGTGTCTCCCTCGGCTACAAAATGCCACCTATTACTTTGTTGATCTTGTCTTTGACTAAAGTGCATTATGAACGGAGTGTTCTTAGCGTATTGTTAAAAGGCCTTTGAAACCTTGTAAATCCCTCCAAATGATGTTTCTTTCTGCCCTTCTGGTTTCAATTTGATGGCAGTCTTGTACCTGTAAAATACTGTTTTCCCAACTTATAATTTACAGTCCTGACCTTTTGCTTCAGAAGGTGCGTAACCTCCATGCTGCTGCCTTCTTAACCCGTATCTTGCCAGAGAGCCAGCGATGCAAAGCAGTATCATCCAGGCACAGGGATATAATACCACACAGAGAGTTACAATGTCACGCAGGGCGATACAATACCAGGCGCGGCAATACAATACCAGGCGCGGCGATACAATACCAGGCGCGGCGATACAATACCAGGCGCGGCGATACAATACCAGGCGCGGCGATACAATACCAGGCGCGGCGATACAATACCAGGAGCGGCGATACAATACCAGGCGCTGCGATACAATACCAGGCAGGACGATACAATACCAGGCGCTGTGATACAATACCAGGCGCGGCGATACAATACCAGGCGCTGCGATACAATACCAGGCAGGACGATACAATACCAGGCGCTGTGATACAATACCAGGCAGGGTGATACAGTACCAGGCGCGGCGTTACAGTACCAGGCGCGGCGTTACAGTAACAGGCGCGGCGTTACAATACCAGGTGCGGTGATACAATACCAGGCGCGGCGATACAATACCAGGCAGGGCGATACAATACCAGGCGCGGCGTTACAATACCAGGCAGAGCGATACAATACCAGGCGCGGCGATACAATACCAGGCGCGGCGTTACAATACCAGGCAGGGTGATACAATACCAGGCGCTGCATTACAATACCAGGCAGAGCGATACAATACCAGGCAGGACGATACAATACCAGGCGCGGCGATACAATACCAGGCAGGGTGATACAATACCAGTACACAAAGAAAAACCCGCACAGCTGATGCTAACCACAGTGAGGTGCTGACTGGATGGAGACTGATTGTATCATATGGGAGAAAAAAGAACCCAGTCTTCCAGCACTCAATCACAGCAAATGTAGAATTGTAAATTTAAAATACTTTATTAATAACCAAGAATAAAAAAAGGGGTGTTAAAACGTAATTAAACGGTGTATTACAACAGCACGTGACTGTATCCAATTATAACCCACCTAGGGCTGGGTGGGTGGATGTAGTAATAAAATCCCTTATGGATATTCGGGATTTAGACTGCTATATGTTATAGCTTCCTAAAAAGTATAGGAGAGGAGCCTATAAAATCTCACCCAGAAAATATTGTCAATGTTAGTGTATCCGGGCATGTGGTGCACACTCAGATGATACACTAATGGTGCAAATGTTCTGTAGTATAGTATGCAAGGTCAGACCGTATCCACCCCTATTGTGAGAATAAACTGCTTCCTGCGTGGTATCTCCAGCGTAATCGGCGCTAGGTCTATTGCGGATTCATATTATGCCCACATAGTAAGGTAAAACACAGACTTGAAGGCAAATATTTAGGTGAGGTATATATTAGCATTCATCAGGTATATAGTTTATTTTCATACTGCAGAGTGTTGATTAATATAGAGACACCATAGGTGGCATTGATAGTGCCGTGGTGCTTCTAGGTGTGCTGTAAACCCTAAGGGCTCACCTATGGTACTGTCAGTAAGGTGTAGGTGGTCTTAACTCAGTATAGAACTCTGTGTGTATTGTAATTGCCTGTTGAAGCAACCTCCACTGTGTTTGTGGTTGCTACAGCTGAGATCAGCACTGGTTAAATGGGGCTAATAAATACACATAACAGCTGACAGAATCTATGAATCTACTAAGCAGATAAACACACTGACGAAATGCCAATAGTACCAACTAATAGGGTGTATGTGGGGTTAATGATGGGATGGATTCAGTGTACAATCACCCCACCCCCCTTCCCTGTATAGCAGCTGTATACCTAATGCCAGTTTATAGAGGGGCCGGTCTAACTATAAATCGCATAGTCCCCTATATCAGCGCTGATCTTGGTTATATCAGCGCTGATATGTTCGAGGACATGCCTGTCTGTAGGTGAGTTGAATAAACCCCTAGTTTACAATACCAGGCAGAGCGATACAATACCAGGCGCAGTGATGGTGAAGGGGTACACAGGCCAATAATAAAGGTATTATGCCTGGCTGGGTGCCCCTTAGCCATATGGGGGAATTGTGATTGTCAGCTCTTCAACCCAGTCATGGCATGTAACTGCATTTGTAATAAAGATGTATGTGTATTTTTACTGTTCCAGGAGTGCCAACTAGCGAAGATGTGCAGGGCGTGAGTTTCAGGAGTGCCAACCAGCGGAGATGTGCAGGGCGTGAATTTCAGGGGTGATTTTCCGGTAAAATGTTGTCAGGGTGTGTTTGGGTAGAAGGGGGCCAGTGTTGTGGGTTACCCCGAAACATGTACTCAGGAATCCCCCCAGATTCCTGAGGACATGAGGAACACAGACCACCGGATAAAATCCTCCCTAGAGAGCAGTCTGCAGCTCAATGCCAAACTCCCTGCTTCAGAACAGACCAGAAGGGTAAGACCGGGCAGGGGAATGAATCACATTCACGGTACCCCGGTATATGCCCACAAACCCCAGGACTCAGGTTGGGGTTCAGTGTATCTCCCACCAGGTATAAGGTGGCGAGAGTTATATGTTTTTAAGTTACAGTAATGTTCAATAGGGGTAAAAATCCATTTGCATGGGAGATAGAGTGGCTACTCCGCCCTCTAAGCTTCAAAAGCAATCCAGGATATGGAGGTGTTAAACCATTTGTTAGCTTGCTTGGTAGGGGAAGAGAACTTCAATAAGCCATCCTGGCAAGATGTCACCCTGCCCAGACTGAGCGGCACAAGGTAAGAGGGGCAGGGTCTCATTGTCACGCTGTGCAGCCCATAGACCAGGCCAGTCCCCTGTACTGAGGTGGGATGTTGAATATACACACCGACAGCAGAGGGAGCGGGTCCGGGATGTGGTTGTAGCGTGGCCAGGCCTGGGTTAAGATTTAGAATAGTCGTTGTACTTGCCGAGTTCAGGAGTATAGAGAGTTCTGTAGTTAAATCCGTGTCCGAGGGTCTGAGAGGTAAGAATTGTGATGGGTAAGCTGAAGTCGGGAGCCAGAGGGGTAAGTCAGACAAGCCGGTTCAAATCTGTAGGAGAAAAGACAAACAGGAGCACGACACAGTTTCCAGGCTACACAGGAAGCAAGGAGCTATGCAGAGCAAGGAAGTGAAGTCACAGCCGGATCTTTAAAGCGACAGTGAACAATCCGGACGAGTGGCATGGCGGAGGCGTGTCGAGGAGCTGCTCGTGAGTGGCTGAGAGACCAGGAAATAGTAGAGCCCAGCTGAGGGTCTGTAACACCAGTGCCAGAATCCAAGATGGCGACGGCAGAGTTCAAGGTATGCACTGGGCAGCGGCATGGGTAGCGACGGGGGGCAGGGGCAGCAGCCGCTGCAGTACTGGTAGTGGGTAAGGAGGGGTTACGCCGCAAGGGACGTGGCCCCCGATTCCTTACAGTACCCCCCCCTTCAGGATCGACCTCAGGACGATCCATCCAAGGCTTCTGCGGAAATTTCTTGTGGAAGCGGTCCAAGAGAACTGGAGCATGGATGTCCTCCTTGGGTACCCAAGAGCGTTCCTCTGGGCCATAACCCTTCCAGTGAACAAGGAATTGTATCTTTCCTCTGGATACACGAGAATCCATAATTGTCTGGATTTCGAATTCAGGTTGTCCTTGGACCGTGACTGGTTTGGGTCTATGGGTCTTAGCAGGGAACCGTTTGCTCTGGACGAATAGCTGAGCAGGGAAACGTGGAATACGTTTGGAATCCTCATGGAAGACGGAAGTTGCAGACGAAATGCCACCGGATTGATTTGTTCCTGGATCAGAAAAGAATCGAGGTGCTAATTTCGGGGTCGGAGACTTCAACTTGATATTCTTAGACGAAAGCCAAACTCGGTCCCCTGGCTTGTAATTAGGGGCCTGTTGACGACGGTGGTCTGCCTGAGACTTGAATTTCGGAGCGGCGCTAAGAAGCGCGGACTGAATCTTGATCCATGACTTCTGAAGAGTAGTTACCCGTTCATCAGCCGCCGGCACTCCTGTCGGAATGTTTGAGATTGGCAGTCGACTTGGGTGGAAACCATAATACACGAAGAACTGGGTTTCATGCGTGGATTCATTACGAAGTGAATTGGTTGCAAATTCTGCCCAAGGTAGCAGGTCAACCCAATTATCCTAGGAATAGGAAATAAAACACCGCAGGTATTGTTCCAGCGTTTGACTTAGTCTTTCTGTTTGCCCATTAGTCTGGGGGTGGTAGCCTGACGAGAAGGATATCGCCATGCCAAGCCTCTTGGAGAAAGCCCGCCAAAATTTCGATATAAATTGCGTGCCTCGGTCCGAGACTATGGATGTAGGTATCCCATGGATAGGAAACACCTCCTTGGTGAAGATATCAGCTAGGGTGGGCGAGGAGGGAAGTCCTTTGAGTGGAACAAAGTGGGCCTGTTTTGAAAAACGGTCAACGATGACCAAAATGGTATTCATCCCTCTGGAAGGGCGTAGATCCACAATGAAATCCATTGAAATATGTGACCATGGACGTTCGGGTACTGGCAAGGGCATGAGCAAGCCTGAGGGTCTTTGATGAAGAGTCTTGTTTTGTGCGCATACTGGACAAGCACTAGTAAATTCATGAACCATCTTTGCCATATTAGGCCACCAAAAAGTACGCTTGATAAGATCCAAAGTTCTTTTGAAGCCGGGATGGCCGGCTGACCCGGCTGACCGGACAGAGTGACCCCATTCTAATATCTTTTGATGAAACCTGGGTGCGGCATAAAGAGTCCCTTCCGGTACCTCTAGACCACTCGGAATTTGTGTTTGAGCTTCAACGATCTTTTCGAGAATGTCAAATGAGTTGGCGGAAATTATAAACTTAGAAGGTACGATAGTTTCAGGGGTTTCTTCGGATCTTTCCTCCGGAGAAAATTGTCGGGACAAGGCATCAGCTTTTGTGTTCTTAGAACCAGGAATATAGGACAGAGTATAATTAAATCTTGAGAAAAATAGTGCCCAGCGAGCTTGACGAGACCCCAGACGACGTGCATTTTCGATATACAGAAGGTTTTTATGGTCGGTCAATATAGAAATAGGTTCGCGGGAACCTTCCAGGAAATGTCGCCATTCCTGTAAGGCCATCTTGATAGCCAAGAGCTCTCTATTGCCAACATCATAGTTCTTTTCAGCGGGCGAAAACGTCTTTGAAAAAAAACCGCATGGATGAAGCTTATCTTGAGGAAGAATCTCTGGGACAGGATGGCGCCTGCACCACAATCAGACGCATCAACTTCTAAAGTAAAAGGAAGACTAACATCGGGATGTCGCAGGATGGGTGCCGAGACGAAAGCTTGTTTCAGGGTTTCGAAGGACGAGACGGCCTGCGGAGGCCATACAGATGGGTCAGCTCCCTTCTTGGTAAGGGCCGTAATGGGAGCCACAGTGGTGGAAAAATTTCGGATGAATTTCCTATAGTAATTGGAGAAGCCCAAAAAATGCTGGATGGCTTTGAGAGAGTTGGGCTGAGGCCAATCCAAAACAGCCTTAAGTTTTTCAGGGTCCATTGAAAATCCTTTATCTGAAATTATATAGCCTAAGAAGGCAGTAGAGGTTTGATGAAAAAGACATTTCTCGAGCTTAGCGTAGAGATTATTGACACGAAGGCGAGCGAGAACGAGCCTGGTATGCTGGACATGATCTTGAAGATTTTTAGAAAAAATTAGGATATCGTCCAGATAGACGATTACGAAAGAGTTGAGAACATCACGGAAGACATCATTCATGAAATCCTGAAAAACAGCAGGAGCATTGCATAAGCCGAAGGGCATTACAAGATACTCGTAGTGGCCGCTTCTGGTATTGAAGGCAGTCTTCCATTCATCACCTTCTCGGATGCGAACAAGATTGTAAGCTCCTCGGAGGTCTAGCTTGGAAAAAAAATTTGCCCCTTGAAGCCTATCAAATAGTTCGGAGATCAACGGAAGAGGATATCGATTCTTGACTGTGATGAGATTGAGCCCTCGGTAATCAATGCATGGTCTCAGGGATCCATCTTTCTTTTTGACAAAAAAGAAACCGGCACCAGCGGGGGACGAAGAATTACGAATGAATCCTTTTTCAAGGTTTTCTTTGATGTATGCTGCCATTGCTTCAGTTTCAGGGAGAGACAAGGGGTAGGACTTACATTTTGGAAGAACAGCGCCGGGGAACCAGATTAATGGGGCAATCATAAGGTCTGTGAGGAGGTAGAACCTCCGATTGTGTCTTACTAATAAACACGTCGATGAAATCCGCATATGCTTCAGGAAGAGCGGAATCATTAGCCGGTGGCGTTTCCACTCACGCGAGGACTGTGGTAGGAGAAATGACCGGCAATGGTGAGGCGTCTGACTCTGGCTCCCACTGAATTGTCTTGCCATCCCTCCAATCAATGCGTGGGTTGTGCTGCTGTAGCCAGGGTAATCCTAGGATAACTGGAACGGCAGGAGAGTGCATCACGTCAAAGGATATGATTTCGATATGAGTACCGGCAGAAAGGGTGAGAGGAAGTGTCTCTAACGTGATGAAGGCAGGTTGCAAAGGACGACCATCAATAGCCTCGAGGCCAATCGGCGATTTCTTAGCGATGAGCGGAATCTTGTTAAGAGTAGCAAAATCTTGATCCACAAAGTTACCACCGGGTCCTGAATCAAGAAAAGCGGCTGTGGTTACGCGAAAATTCAGACCTTCAAGCGAGACTGGAAGCATAATTCTCTTAGGGAGTTCCTCTTCAGAGATAAGGTGAGAAGATATTGACCCCAAAATGAGTCCCTCTTGCCCCATTGGTCGTGTTTGTTCTTTGGGCCTTAAAGGACAAAAACGTACCGTATGTTCAGGAGATCCACAGTAGTAGCAAAGGCCCTCATTCCGGCGACGAGCCCTTTCCGCAGTCCGGTCAGGGGTTCTATCGGCAGTCCTGTCGTTATTACGGAACTCTTGACTGGCAATCTGCATGGGTTCCACAGTGTCTAGAACAGGACGAATAGCTGGGAAGGATCTGGGAAGAATAGGGTCAGAAGAGAAAATTCTGGGACGCTGGCGTTCATGACGGCGCTGTTGAAGGCGCTGATCCACTCGTATGCATAGTGCGATCAATTCCTCCAGTCCCTGGGGCCTGGGCTGAACTGCAAGTTCATCCTTTACAGAGTCGGACAAACCTTGCCAAAACACAGCAATAAGGGCTTCTTGGTTCCAATGCGTCTCTGCCGCGACAGTCCGGAATTCCAATGCATATTTGGCTACGGACCTACGACCTTGAGACAATTGAACAAGAGAAGCAGCAGCAGTATCTCTGCGGGCGGGAATATCAAATACCTGCTGGAATTCTTGGCGGAAGAGCTGGTAATCCTGGGTGGTTTCCGCACGCAACTCCCAGATGGGAGAGGCCCACGCCAAGGCGTCCCCTGTTAAAAGAGAGTAAACATAGGCTACCTTGGTGCATCCGGTGGGGAACAGGCTGGGAGAAATCTCAAATTGTATTTCACATTGATTCAAAAAACCACGCAGACTAGAGGGTCACCCGCATATGCTTTAGGCGTGGGAATCCTGAGTTCTGATGGCCGGTCGCCACCCTGCGCGGCTGGGGCCGGAATAGGCTGTAGTGAAAGCTGGGAAAGTTGTTGTACCAGGCTTGTGATCTGAGTTCCCAAAGTACCAATGCAAATCGCAAGTTCCCTGATTAGTTGGCCCACCTCAGTCAGGTCTGTTTCTGTTGGGCTCTGCATAATGTCACGCTGTGTAGCCCATAGACCAGGCCAGTCCCCTGTACTGAGGTGGGATGTTGAATATACACACCGACAGCAGAGGGAGCGGGTCCGGGATGTGGTTGTAGCGTGGCCAGGCCTGGGTTAAGATTTAGAATAGTCGTTGTACTTGCCGAGTTCAGGAGTATAGAGAGTTCTGTAGTTAAATCCGTGTCCGAGGGTCTGAGAGGTAAGAATTGTGATGGGTAAGCTGAAGTCGGGAGCCAGAGGGGTAAGTCAGACAAGCCGGTTCAAATCTGTAGGAGAAAAGACAAACAGGAGCACGACACAGTTTCCAGGCTACACAGGAAGCAAGGAGCTATGCAGAGCAAGGAAGTGAAGTCACAGCCGGATCTTTAAAGCGACAGTGACCAATCCGGACGAGGGGCATGGCGGAGGCGTGTCGAGGAGCTGCTCGTGAGTGGCTGAGAGACCAGGAAATAGTAGAGCCCAGCTGAGGGTCTGTAACACCAGTGCCAGAATCCAAGATGGCGACGGCAGAGTTCAAGGTATGCACTGGGCGGCGGCATGGGTAGCGACGGGGGGCAGGGGTAGCAGCCGCTGCAGTACTGGTAGTGGATAAGGAGGGGTCACGCCGCAAGGGACGTGGCCCCCGATTCCTTACAGTCATTTGCTAATCGGCAAAGGGGCAAAGTTTGCACATGCCCAGAGCAGAATGAGAAGCCCCCTCTGCCAAGTTTGCAAAGTATTGGCAACTCCGTGATAGGAAGACAGAAATATTCCCACGGAGAGATAGGCTGCACTAGTTATGTATAGGAATGTTAACCCTATAAGAACCCGTACAGCCCATCAGGAAGAGAGTCATCATGTTGTAACAGATTCACCTAAGAGTCATCATTCTGTAACAGATTCACCTAAAATTCATCATGCTGTAAGAGATGCGTAACATCGTAACAAAGATTCAGCTAAGCTTCAAGAGTTGGTAAGAACTAAGGTCCCAAGATCCAGTACTACGGGAACAGAACGAAAGAAGCAGCTCTGGCGGAATAAACAGCAGTGGCAAGTTGCGCTGCTGACCGAGGACTGTTTAGGCTCTTTTCGCGAGCAACTCCCGCTCCTGGGAAATTGCTCTTAGAGACTTTGTTTTGCAACATTTCGTTTTGGGAACAAGATATTTAGTTTTACCCCATTCCAGTAAGTGTATTTTGAGAGTAATTGTAAACTAATGTGTGTGTTCATTCTGTTAATAGACAAGAGAAATTGGGAGAAATGAACCCCCTGCGACGCTAACCAGATATGTCCATGTGAATTGCGTGCAAAGTGTAGCACCTTGAATCTTGATCCCACTCAAAAGACAGCTTAATTAACCCATTCGTATATTGTCCCACGTAGTCAACCACTAAAGATACACCACTTCATATATGTTCTAACACATAGGCAAATCTTGTATGAACTATGCAAAGGTGTTCTGTGACCAGTGACTTGATTGTTGCAAACAATTGTCTAAAAGTATACCAATAAATTGGTTACTCACTTGTTTGAGCTGTGGGACTCCGGGACTGTCGGCGTGCTCCTACCAGGTGTATGCAGCATGGAGGTAGAGGTGGAAACGGTGGTGCAACTGGCACGTGTAGAAAAATGGAGACCAGAGCGCTGGCTTCACGGTACACAAATATTTATTGTAGGCACATAAAAGTAGCAAGAGAAACCTCTTACGCGTTTCGTGCGGGTGACCGCACTTTATCAACTTTGATAAAGTGCGTAAGAGGTTTCTCTTGCTACTTTTATGTGCCTACGATACATTTTTGTGTACCGTGAAGCCAGCAGCCCGGTCTCCATTTTTCCCCACTCGTGGCAGTTGCACCACCGTTTCAACCTCTTCCTCATTCTGTTAATAAATCACAATTTATTTTACCTCTTCGCTTTGCTCAATCAAAGGATCCGGGTATTAGGTGTTAAAAGTTCTGGTCTACCGTGACAGCGATACAATACCAGGCAGAGCGATACAATACCAGGCGCAGCATTACAATACCACACAGGGTGATACAATTCAAGGCAGAGCAATACAATACCAGGCGCAGCGATACAATACTAGGCAGTGCGATACAATACCAGGCAGAGCGATACAATACCAGGTGCAGCGATACAATACCAGGCAGAGTGTTACAATACCAGGCTGTAAGGGAGTGAAGAGGTTAACTCCCTTTGCACTTGTGTCAAGTTTCCTGCATGACGTGTGTGAAACTCCTGATTGAACAGAGAATAAAAGGCAGGAAGTAGCTGCTTTTCAGTGTCCCTGTTGGAGTCTCTGTTTGATGACCACAGATAAGAGCTCCCGCCCACAGGGATCCAGCCTGGGAACAGTGGTGAGCCGAAAGCCCTGCACAAAGATAGGGCAAAATACTTCCTGACTTGCTGAAGGATCAACATGGAGACCCTGGGAAGGAATCTCTTACAAACATACCAGATGAGGACTACATAATAATACTGCTGTGCCTAAAGTCTGTTTATATTGTTTGCATATAATAGTGCATGTTTTGGGCTGGCAACCTGCTTAGCTGATGGCCCAGTTAGAAATGGCTGGAGTGTTTAGTTAGTTTCCCTAAAGGGAATAGGATTTTATTTTATGCTTTGTATTTCCCCTTAAAGGGACAGTGTTCCCAATGTGTTTTTGTTTTGTGGAGAAATAAAACCACGCAATGTTATGGTTTACAGCTTGTGGACTCTTAACTGACCTCGCCTACAGGCCGCTCCTTCACTGTAAGGAATCCGTCCCTGGGTTTGGCTGGAATCCATTCCTTACAGAGCTATGCAGGTTCACACAAACCCTCTCTGCTCATGCAATCACCTGCTTCTTGCTGCCTCCTGTGCAGCTCTGGCCTGATTGGCTTCCTGTGCTATTTAGGGTCAGTACTTCCCTCTAGGAAGTACTGTGCATAATTCCAATTCCTCTTGGTGTCACTGTGCTGGCCACAAACTCCTTGCTTGTTCCCTCTTGGTCTTTCTGTGCTAAAACACTGGTTTCCCAGTGCTAGCTTCTTAGCTCCTGTGGCCCGCTGCTTATCCTCCTTGCAGTGGCCTTCGTGATGTCCTTCCCCTGTCCTCCCTACTGGGGCCCTTTCTACCCTGAAGCGGCTCCGTTCCATGTTCATGTTTCCTACGCTGAAGCGGCCCGCTCCAAGTTCATGTTTCCTACGCTGAAACGGCCCCGCTCCAAGTTCCGGTTTCTTACACTGAAGCAGCCCAGCTCCAAATTCCTCCTCTACGCTGAAGCGGCTCTGCTCCAAGTTCCTGTTTTCTACGCAAAAGCGGCTCCGCTCCATGTTCCTGTTTTCTACGCTGAAGCTGTTACGCTGTAGCGCCACACACCTGCCCTCCCGTTTCCGACCTTTGCTTGCATCCTCGACCACCGCTCCTGAGCCGCCTGCCTTGAACCCAGCCTGGATAACGTTAACGCTGCTTTCTCCAATCCTGACCTGGCTATGTTTGACCACAGAATCCGCACTCGACTCCGTGGCCTAAGGTCGGTGTTTTCAGATCCCCACCTCAGCCCCACGGTCCGGTCCCGATTTGTGGTGAGCATGTTCGTGACAGTCACACAAGCGCAGCGTTACAATGCCAGGCCGAGCGATACAATACTAGGCACAGTGATACAATACCAGGCGCAGTGTAATAATGCCAGGCAGAGCGTTACAATGCCAGGCCGAGTGATACAATACCAGGTGCAGTGTAATAATGCCAGGCAGAGCGTTACAATGCCAGGCCGAGTGATACAATACCAGGCGCAGTGTAATAATGCCAGGCGCAGTGTAATAATGCCAGGCGCAGTGTAATAATGCCAGGCGCAGCGTTACAATGCCAGGCCGAACGATACAATACTAGGCACAGTGATACAATACCAGGCAGAGCGTTACAATGCCAGGCCGAGTGATACAATACCAGGCGCAGTGTAATAATGCCAGGCGCAGCGTTACAATGCTAGGCTCAGCATTATAATACCACGCAGAGCGTTACAATACCATGCAGATCATTACAATACCGGGTGCAGCGTTAATGATATAATACCGGGCGCAGCGCTGTGATATAATACCGGGTGCAGCGCTGTGATATAATACCGGGGCAGCGCTGTGATATAATACCGGGGCAGCGCTGTGATATAATACCGGGAGCAGCGCTATGATATAATACCGGGGCAGCGCTGTGATATAATACCGGGAGCAGCGCTATGATATAATACCGGGAGCAGCGCTGTGATATAATACCGGGTGCAGCGCTGTGATATAATACCGGGGCAGCGCTGTGATATAATACCGGGCGCAGCGCTGTGATATAATACCGGGGCAGCGCTATGATATAATACCGGGTGCAGCACTGTGATATAATACCGGGAGCAGCGCTGTGATATAATACCGGGGCAGCGCTGTGATATAATACCGGGGCAGCGCTATGATATAATACCGGGGCAGCGCTATGATATAATACCGGGGCAGCGCTATGATATAATACCGGGCGCAGCGCTGTGATATAATACCGGGCGCAGCGCTGTGATATAATACCGGGGCAGCGCTGTGATATAATACCGGGAGCAGCGCTGTGATATAATACCGGGGCAGCGCTATGATATAATACCGGAGCAGCGCTATGATATAATACCGGGCGCAGCGCTGTGATATAATACCGGGGCAGCGCTGTGATATAATACCGGGGCAGCGCTATGATATAATACCGGAGCAGCGCTATGATATAATACCGGGCGCAGCGCTGTGATATAATACCGGGGCAGCGCTGTGATATAATACCGGGAGCAGCGCTGTGATATAATACCGGGCGCAGCGCTATGATATAATACCGGAGCAGCGCTATGATATAATACCGGAGCAGCGCTATGATATAATACCGGGCGCAGCGCTGTGATATAATACCGGGCGCAGCGCTGTGATATAATACCGGGCGCAGCGCTGTGATATAATACCGGGAGCAGCGCTATGATATAATACCGGGGCAGCGCTGTGATATAATACCGGGCGCAGCGCTGTGATATAATACCGGGCGCAGCGCTGTGATATAATACCGGAGCAGCGCTGTGATATAATACCGGGAGCAGCGCTGTGATATAATACCGGAGCAGCGCTATGATATAATACCGGGGCAGCGCTATGATATAATACCGGGGCAGCGCTGTGATATAATACCGGAGCAGCGCTATGATATAATACCGGGGCAGCGCTGTGATATAATACCGGGGCAGCGCTATGATATAATACCGGGCGCAGCGCTGTGATATAATACCGGGGCAGCGCTATGATATAATACCGGGGCAGCGCTGTGATATAATACCGGAGCAGCGCTGTGATATAATACCGGGGCAGCGCTATGATATAATACCGGGGCAGCGCTGTGATATATTACCGGGGGCAGCGCTATGATATAATACCGGGGCAGCGCTGTGATATAATACCGGAGCAGCGCTGTGATATAATACCGGGGCAGCGCTGTGATATAATACCGGGGCAGCGCTGTGATATAATACCGGGGCAGCGCTGTGATATAATACCGGGAGCAGCGCTGTGATATAATACCGGGGGCAGCGCTATGATATAATACCGGGGCAGCGCTGTGATATAATACCGGAGCAGCGCTGTGATATAATACCGGGGCAGCGCTATGATATAATACCGGGCGCAGCGCTGTGATATAATACCGGGCGCAGCGCTGTGATATAATACCGGGCGCAGCGCTGTGATATAATACCGGGCGCAGCGCTGTGATATAATACCGGGAGCAGCGCTGTGATATAATACCCGGAGCAGCGCTGTGATATAATACCGGGAGCAGCGCTGTGATATAATACCGGGCGCAGCGCTGTGATATAATACCGGGAGCAGCGCTGTGATATAATACCGGGGCAGCGCTGTGATATAATACCGGGCGCAGCGCTATGATATAATACCGGGGCAGCGCTATGATATAATACCGGGCGCAGCGCTATGATATAATACCGGGGCAGCGCTATGATATAATACCGGGGCAGCGCTATGATATAATACCGGGCGCAGCGCTATGATATAATACCGGGCGCAGCGCTGTGATATAATACCGGGCGCAGCGCTATGATATAATACCGGGGCAGCGCTGTGATATAATACCGGGCGCAGCGCTGTGATATAATACCGGGCGCAGCGCTATGATATAATACCGGGGCAGCGCTGTGATATAATACCGGGCGCAGCGCTATGATATAATACCGGGCGCAGCGCTGTGATATAATACCGGGCGCAGCGCTATGATATAATACCGGGGCAGCGCTGTGATATAATACCGGGAGCAGCGCTGTGATATAATACCGGGCGCAGCGCTATGATATAATACCGGGGCAGCGCTGTGATATAATACCGGGAGCAGCGCTGTGATATAATACCGGGAGCAGCGCTGTGATATAATACCGGGGCAGCGCTATGATATAATACCGGGCGCAGCGCTGTGATATAATACCGGGGCAGCGCTATGATATAATACCGGGCGCAGCGCTATGATATAATACCGGGCGCAGCGCTATGATATAATACCGGGCGCAGCGCTATGATATAATACCGGGCGCAGCGCTGTGATATAATACCGGGCGCAGCGCTGTGATATAATACCGGAGCAGCGCTGTGATATAATACCGGGGCAGCGCTGTGATATAATACCGGGGCAGCGCTGTGATATAATACCGGGGCAGCGCTATGATATAATACCGGGCGCAGCGCTGTGATATAATACCGGGTGCAGCGCTGTGATATAATACCGGGCGCAGCGCTGTGATATAATACCGGAGCAGCGCTGTGATATAATACCGGGAGCAGCGCTATGATATAATACCGGGGCAGCGCTGTGATATAATACCGGGTGCAGCGCTATGATATAATACCGGGAGCAGCGCTGTGATATAATACCGGGCGCAGCGCTGTGATATAATACCGGGCGCAGCGCTGTGATATAATACCGGGCGCAGCGCTGTGATATAATACCGGGCGCAGCGCTGTGATATAATACCGGGCGCAGCGCTGTGATATAATACCGGGCGCAGCGCTGTGATATAATACCGGGGCAGCGCTGTGATATAATACCGGGAGCAGCGCTATGATATAATACCGGGCGCAGCGCTGTGATATAATACCGGGGCAGCGCTGTGATATAATACCGGAGCAGCGCTGTGATATAATACCGGGGCAGCGCTGTGATATAATACCGGGAGCAGCGCTGTGATATAATACCGGGGCAGCGCTGTGATATAATACCGGGCGCAGCGCTGTGATATAATACCGGAGCAGCGCTGTGATATAATACCCGGAGCAGCGCTATGATATAATACCGGGGCAGCGCTGTGATATAATACCGGGGCAGCGCTATGATATAATACCGGAGCAGCGCTGTGATATAATACCGGGGCAGCGCTATGATATAATACCGGAGCAGCGCTGTGATATAATACCGGGGCAGCGCTGTGATATAATACCGGGGCAGCGCTGTGATATAATACCGGGGCAGCGCTGTGATATAATACCGGGCGCAGCGCTGTGATATAATACCGGGAGCAGCGCTATGATATAATACCGGGAGCAGCGCTGTGATATAATACCGGGAGCAGCGCTGTGATATAATACCGGGCGCAGCGCTGTGATATAATACCGGGCGCAGCGCTATGATATAATACCGGGCGCAGCGCTATGATATAATACCGGGCGCAGCGCTGTGATATAATACCGGAGCAGCGCTGTGATATAATACCGGGTGCAGCGCTATGATATAATACCGGGAGCAGCGCTATGATATAATACCGGGCGCAGCGCTGTGATATAATACCGGGCGCAGCGCTGTGATATAATACCGGGGCAGCGCTGTGATATAATACCGGGGCAGCGCTATGATATAATACCGGGCGCAGCGCTGTGATATAATACCGGGTGCAGCGCTGTGATATAATACCGGGGCAGCGCTATGATATAATACCGGGCGCAGCGCTGTGATATAATACCGGGGCAGCGCTATGATATAATACCGGGCGCAGCGCTATGATATAATACCGGGTGCAGCGCTGTGATATAATACCGGGGCAGCGCTATGATATAATACCGGGAGCAGCGCTGTGATATAATACCGGAGCAGCGCTGTGATATAATACCGGAGCAGCGCTATGATATAATACCGGGCGCAGCGCTGTGATATAATACCGGGGCAGCGCTGTAATATAATACCGGGCGCAGCGCTGTGATATAATACCGGAGCAGCGCTATGATATAATACCGGGGCAGCGCTGTGATATAATACCGGGCGCAGCGCTGTGATATAATACCGGAGCAGCGCTGTGATATAATACCGGAGCAGCGCTGTGATATAATACCGGGCGCAGCGCTGTGATATAATACCGGAGCAGCGCTATGATATAATACCGGGGCAGCGCTGTGATATAATACCGGGCGCAGCGCTGTGATATAATACCGGGGCAGCGCTGTGATATAATACCGGAGCAGCGCTATGATATAATACCGGGCGCAGCGCTGTGATATAATACCGGGCGCAGCGCTATGATATAATACCGGGGGCAGCGCTGTGATATAATACCGGGGCAGCGCTATGATATAATACCGGGGCAGCGCTATGATATAATACCGGGAGCAGCGCTATGATATAATACCGGGTGCAGCGCTGTGATATAATACCGGGCGCAGCGCTGTGATATAATACCGGGGCAGCGCTGTGATATAATACCGGGGCAGCGCTGTAATATAATACCGGGCGCAGCGCTGTGATATAATACCGGAGCAGCGCTATGATATAATACCGGAGCAGCGCTGTGATATAATACCGGGCGCAGCGCTGTGATATAATACCGGAGCAGCGCTATGATATAATACCGGGGCAGCGCTATGATATAATACCGGGGCAGCGCTGTAATATAATACCGGGCGCAGCGCTGTGATATAATACCGGAGCAGCGCTATGATATAATACCGGAGCAGCGCTGTGATATAATACCGGGGCAGCGCTATGATATAATACCGGGCGCAGCGCTGTGATATAATACCGGGTGCAGCGCTGTGATATAATACCGGGTGCAGCGCTGTGATATAATACCGGAGCAGCGCTGTGATATAATACCGGGGCAGCGCTATGATATAATACCGGGAGCAGCGCTGTGATATAATACCGGAGCAGCGCTATGATATAATACCAGGCGCAGCGCTATGATATAATACCGGGGCAGCGCTATGATATAATACCAGGCGCAGCGCTATGATATAATACCAGGCGCAGCGCTGTGATATATTACCGGGGCAGCGCTATGATATAATACCGGGAGCAGCGCTGTGATATAATACCGGGGCAGCGCTGTGATATAATACCAGGCGCAGCGCTGTGATATATTACCGGGAGCAGCGCTGTGATATAATACCGGGAGCAGCGCTGTGATATAATACCAGGCGCAGCGCTGTGATATATTACCGGGAGCAGCGCTGTGATATAATACCGGGAGCAGCGCTGTGATATAATACCGGGGCAGCGCTGTGATATAATACCGGGGCAGCGCTGTGATATAATACCGGGCGCAGCGCTGTGATATAATACCGGGCGCAGCGCTGTGATATAATACCGGGGCAGCGCTATGATATAATACCGGGCGCAGCGCTGTGATATAATACCGGGTGCAGCGCTATGATATAATACCGGAGCAGCGCTATGATATAATACCGGGGCAGCGCTGTGATATAATACCGGGAGCAGCGCTATGATATAATACCGGGTGCAGCGCTGTGATATAATACCGGAGCAGCGCTGTGATATAATACCGGGAGCAGCGCTGTGATATAATACCGGAGCAGCGCTGTGATATAATACCGGAGCAGCGCTGTGATATAATACCGGAGCAGCGCTGTGATATAATACCGGAGCAGCGCTATGATATAATACCGGGAGCAGCGCTGTGATATAATACCGGGGCAGCGCTGTGATATAATACCGGGTGCAGCGCTGTGATATAATACCGGGGCAGCGCTGTGATATAATACCGGGGCAGCGCTGTGATATAATACCGGGGCAGCGCTGTGATATAATACCGGGTGCAGCGCTGTGATATAATACCGGGCGCAGCGCTGTGATATAATACCGGAGCAGCGCTGTGATATAATACCGGAGCAGCGCTGTGATATAATACCGGAGCAGCGCTGTGATATAATACCGGAGCAGCGCTGTGATATAATACCGGGGCAGCGCTGTGATATAATACCGGAGCAGCGCTGTGATATAATACCGGAGCAGCGCTGTGATATAATACCGGGGCAGCGCTGTGATATAATACCGGAGCAGCGCTATGATATAATACCGGGGCAGCGCTGTGATATAATACCGGGGCAGCGCTATGATATAATACCGGGCGCAGCGCTGTGATATAATACCGGGGCAGCGCTATGATATAATACCGGGGCAGCGCTGTGATATAATACCGGAGCAGCGCTGTGATATAATACCGGGGCAGCGCTATGATATAATACCGGGGCAGCGCTGTGATATATTACCGGGGGCAGCGCTATGATATAATACCGGGGCAGCGCTGTGATATAATACCGGAGCAGCGCTGTGATATAATACCGGGGCAGCGCTGTGATATAATACCGGGGCAGCGCTGTGATATAATACCGGGGCAGCGCTGTGATATAATACCGGGAGCAGCGCTGTGATATAATACCGGGGGCAGCGCTATGATATAATACCGGGGCAGCGCTGTGATATAATACCGGAGCAGCGCTGTGATATAATACCGGGGCAGCGCTATGATATAATACCGGGCGCAGCGCTGTGATATAATACCGGGCGCAGCGCTGTGATATAATACCGGGCGCAGCGCTGTGATATAATACCGGGCGCAGCGCTGTGATATAATACCGGGAGCAGCGCTGTGATATAATACCCGGAGCAGCGCTGTGATATAATACCGGGAGCAGCGCTGTGATATAATACCGGGCGCAGCGCTGTGATATAATACCGGGAGCAGCGCTGTGATATAATACCGGGGCAGCGCTGTGATATAATACCGGGCGCAGCGCTATGATATAATACCGGGGCAGCGCTATGATATAATACCGGGCGCAGCGCTATGATATAATACCGGGGCAGCGCTATGATATAATACCGGGGCAGCGCTATGATATAATACCGGGCGCAGCGCTATGATATAATACCGGGCGCAGCGCTGTGATATAATACCGGGCGCAGCGCTATGATATAATACCGGGGCAGCGCTGTGATATAATACCGGGCGCAGCGCTGTGATATAATACCGGGCGCAGCGCTATGATATAATACCGGGGCAGCGCTGTGATATAATACCGGGCGCAGCGCTATGATATAATACCGGGCGCAGCGCTGTGATATAATACCGGGCGCAGCGCTATGATATAATACCGGGGCAGCGCTGTGATATAATACCGGGAGCAGCGCTGTGATATAATACCGGGCGCAGCGCTATGATATAATACCGGGGCAGCGCTGTGATATAATACCGGGAGCAGCGCTGTGATATAATACCGGGAGCAGCGCTGTGATATAATACCGGGGCAGCGCTATGATATAATACCGGGCGCAGCGCTGTGATATAATACCGGGGCAGCGCTATGATATAATACCGGGCGCAGCGCTATGATATAATACCGGGCGCAGCGCTATGATATAATACCGGGCGCAGCGCTATGATATAATACCGGGCGCAGCGCTGTGATATAATACCGGGAGCAGCGCTGTGATATAATACCGGAGCAGCGCTGTGATATAATACCGGGGCAGCGCTGTGATATAATACCGGGGCAGCGCTGTGATATAATACCGGGGCAGCGCTATGATATAATACCGGGCGCAGCGCTGTGATATAATACCGGGTGCAGCGCTGTGATATAATACCGGGCGCAGCGCTGTGATATAATACCGGAGCAGCGCTGTGATATAATACCGGGAGCAGCGCTATGATATAATACCGGGGCAGCGCTGTGATATAATACCGGGTGCAGCGCTATGATATAATACCGGGAGCAGCGCTGTGATATAATACCGGGCGCAGCGCTGTGATATAATACCGGGCGCAGCGCTGTGATATAATACCGGGCGCAGCGCTGTGATATAATACCGGGCGCAGCGCTGTGATATAATACCGGGCGCAGCGCTGTGATATAATACCGGGCGCAGCGCTGTGATATAATACCGGGGCAGCGCTGTGATATAATACCGGGAGCAGCGCTATGATATAATACCGGGCGCAGCGCTGTGATATAATACCGGGGCAGCGCTGTGATATAATACCGGAGCAGCGCTGTGATATAATACCGGGGCAGCGCTGTGATATAATACCGGGAGCAGCGCTGTGATATAATACCGGGGCAGCGCTGTGATATAATACCGGGCGCAGCGCTGTGATATAATACCGGAGCAGCGCTGTGATATAATACCCGGAGCAGCGCTATGATATAATACCGGGGCAGCGCTGTGATATAATACCGGGGCAGCGCTATGATATAATACCGGAGCAGCGCTGTGATATAATACCGGGGCAGCGCTATGATATAATACCGGAGCAGCGCTGTGATATAATACCGGGGCAGCGCTGTGATATAATACCGGGGCAGCGCTGTGATATAATACCGGGGCAGCGCTGTGATATAATACCGGGCGCAGCGCTGTGATATAATACCGGGAGCAGCGCTATGATATAATACCGGGAGCAGCGCTGTGATATAATACCGGGAGCAGCGCTGTGATATAATACCGGGCGCAGCGCTGTGATATAATACCGGGCGCAGCGCTATGATATAATACCGGGCGCAGCGCTATGATATAATACCGGGCGCAGCGCTGTGATATAATACCGGAGCAGCGCTGTGATATAATACCGGGTGCAGCGCTATGATATAATACCGGGAGCAGCGCTATGATATAATACCGGGCGCAGCGCTGTGATATAATACCGGGCGCAGCGCTGTGATATAATACCGGGGCAGCGCTGTGATATAATACCGGGGCAGCGCTATGATATAATACCGGGCGCAGCGCTGTGATATAATACCGGGTGCAGCGCTGTGATATAATACCGGGGCAGCGCTATGATATAATACCGGGCGCAGCGCTGTGATATAATACCGGGGCAGCGCTATGATATAATACCGGGCGCAGCGCTATGATATAATACCGGGTGCAGCGCTGTGATATAATACCGGGGCAGCGCTATGATATAATACCGGGAGCAGCGCTGTGATATAATACCGGAGCAGCGCTGTGATATAATACCGGAGCAGCGCTATGATATAATACCGGGCGCAGCGCTGTGATATAATACCGGGGCAGCGCTGTAATATAATACCGGGCGCAGCGCTGTGATATAATACCGGAGCAGCGCTATGATATAATACCGGGGCAGCGCTGTGATATAATACCGGGCGCAGCGCTGTGATATAATACCGGAGCAGCGCTGTGATATAATACCGGAGCAGCGCTGTGATATAATACCGGGCGCAGCGCTGTGATATAATACCGGAGCAGCGCTATGATATAATACCGGGGCAGCGCTGTGATATAATACCGGGCGCAGCGCTGTGATATAATACCGGGGCAGCGCTGTGATATAATACCGGAGCAGCGCTATGATATAATACCGGGCGCAGCGCTGTGATATAATACCGGGCGCAGCGCTATGATATAATACCGGGGGCAGCGCTGTGATATAATACCGGGGCAGCGCTATGATATAATACCGGGGCAGCGCTATGATATAATACCGGGAGCAGCGCTATGATATAATACCGGGTGCAGCGCTGTGATATAATACCGGGCGCAGCGCTGTGATATAATACCGGGGCAGCGCTGTGATATAATACCGGGGCAGCGCTGTAATATAATACCGGGCGCAGCGCTGTGATATAATACCGGAGCAGCGCTATGATATAATACCGGAGCAGCGCTGTGATATAATACCGGGCGCAGCGCTGTGATATAATACCGGAGCAGCGCTATGATATAATACCGGGGCAGCGCTATGATATAATACCGGGGCAGCGCTGTAATATAATACCGGGCGCAGCGCTGTGATATAATACCGGAGCAGCGCTATGATATAATACCGGAGCAGCGCTGTGATATAATACCGGGGCAGCGCTATGATATAATACCGGGCGCAGCGCTGTGATATAATACCGGGTGCAGCGCTGTGATATAATACCGGGTGCAGCGCTGTGATATAATACCGGAGCAGCGCTGTGATATAATACCGGGGCAGCGCTATGATATAATACCGGGAGCAGCGCTGTGATATAATACCGGAGCAGCGCTATGATATAATACCAGGCGCAGCGCTATGATATAATACCGGGGCAGCGCTATGATATAATACCAGGCGCAGCGCTATGATATAATACCAGGCGCAGCGCTGTGATATATTACCGGGGCAGCGCTATGATATAATACCGGGAGCAGCGCTGTGATATAATACCGGGGCAGCGCTGTGATATAATACCAGGCGCAGCGCTGTGATATATTACCGGGAGCAGCGCTGTGATATAATACCGGGAGCAGCGCTGTGATATAATACCAGGCGCAGCGCTGTGATATATTACCGGGAGCAGCGCTGTGATATAATACCGGGAGCAGCGCTGTGATATAATACCGGGGCAGCGCTGTGATATAATACCGGGGCAGCGCTGTGATATAATACCGGGCGCAGCGCTGTGATATAATACCGGGCGCAGCGCTGTGATATAATACCGGGGCAGCGCTATGATATAATACCGGGCGCAGCGCTGTGATATAATACCGGGTGCAGCGCTATGATATAATACCGGAGCAGCGCTATGATATAATACCGGGGCAGCGCTGTGATATAATACCGGGAGCAGCGCTATGATATAATACCGGGTGCAGCGCTGTGATATAATACCGGAGCAGCGCTGTGATATAATACCGGGAGCAGCGCTGTGATATAATACCGGAGCAGCGCTGTGATATAATACCGGAGCAGCGCTGTGATATAATACCGGAGCAGCGCTGTGATATAATACCGGAGCAGCGCTATGATATAATACCGGGAGCAGCGCTGTGATATAATACCGGGGCAGCGCTGTGATATAATACCGGGTGCAGCGCTGTGATATAATACCGGGGCAGCGCTGTGATATAATACCGGGGCAGCGCTGTGATATAATACCGGGGCAGCGCTGTGATATAATACCGGGTGCAGCGCTGTGATATAATACCGGGCGCAGCGCTGTGATATAATACCGGAGCAGCGCTGTGATATAATACCGGAGCAGCGCTGTGATATAATACCGGAGCAGCGCTGTGATATAATACCGGAGCAGCGCTGTGATATAATACCGGGGCAGCGCTGTGATATAATACCGGAGCAGCGCTGTGATATAATACCGGAGCAGCGCTGTGATATAATACCGGGGCAGCGCTGTGATATAATACCGGGTGCAGCGCTGTGATATAATACCGGAGCAGCGCTGTGATATAATACCGGAGCAGCGCTGTGATATAATACCGGAGCAGCGCTGTGATATAATACCGGGGGCAGCGCTGTGATATAATACCGGGGCAGCGCTGTGATATAATACCGGGGCAGCGCTGTGATATAATACCGGGAGCAGCGCTGTGATATAATACCGGGAGCAGCGCTGTGATATAATACCGGGGCAGCGCTATGATATAATACCGGGGCAGCGCTATGATATAATACCGGAGCAGCGCTGTGATATAATACCGGGAGCAGCGCTATGATATAATACCGGGTGCAGCGCTGTGATATAATACCGGGGCAGCGCTGTGATATAATACCGGGGCAGCGCTGTGATATAATACCGGAGCAGCGCTGTGATATAATACCGGAGCAGCGCTGTGATATAATACCGGAGCAGCGCTGTGATATAATACCGGAGCAGCGCTATGATATAATACCGGAGCAGCGCTGTGATATAATACAATCATATGGCTGATACCTCTCTACAGGATCATTTATTCCATGGACATTCAGTGCATTCATCAAGCCATTTGTGATATAGCGCTGACTGACTAAGACTGACAATGTTGTCGTTGATCACACTGTCTCACCAGTCTACTATTGTCAGATTATACTATCTGCTGGTTTGTTGCACATAGAGAGGTGTTTCAATTTAGGCTTTTTTACCCTTCTGCCTTTTACACATATGACTGCATCACGCTTGCTTATTTGAGGTATTTGAGCTTTGCGAGAGCATTGGCCCATTAAACTTTATTGATTACAATAAGTTTACATATTCTGTCAGATGCTACGTAGGGTGTCCCTGCCACTTTTTAACCCTTTATGTATTGTCCTTTAAATTGATGTGAAATAAAAAATGTAATATTTTGGTACACCTGTGTGCTCGATTGGGATACGTTTTTCTTTTTTTGTGCATATATATATTTATTTATTTTTTTTTTTTAATTGTGCTCTTAAAGCAGCAGCCCCACTGAAAAGTGAACTGATTTTGTTACCTAATTGGAACCTGTGATAGGTTTCCCGGTCTGAGCCCGTGCTGAACATGGCTGCCAGTGTTGACCAATAGGAAGCTGCAACCAATGATGTGGAGGCACGCAGATGCCATTAGATTTGGCTGCCATTTTGTTTCCTCATGGGGGCCCCCCGTGATTAAAATAGCACTGTTTTGTTACCGAGGCTCCTGCTCCCCTTCACAAATATGTCAAAAAGAAAACTCAATGTACATAAAAAGAAAAATAAGGAATAGATACTTGGTTGGGATTGTCTCTTTAGTGAATGCTGGCCTTGTGTATATTGTGCAGAGTTTTCCGTTTCCCTTTGTCGCAGTGGGGACGCTGCATACCAATGTGCAAAGTTATGAAACTTACCGCATTTCAGGTTATCATATAACTCGGGCAGGCATTGCAATGCTTTTCTGCGCCTCGAGGGGTTAACGAGAGAGTCCCTCCTAAGACCCCAGGAAACTAATGTCAGGACGTAGTTAATAGGTTAAATATAGGTGATATACGCCATTAATAAGTTTTCTCAGATGGATTGTAATATATCCTCGGTAAACACACGCGTTGGAGAGATATTAGTCTTTACCTGATCTCTTCTGTGTTCAGACTGCGTGTAATCTCTTCTATATACAGGGAAATGGCTTCCCTACGTATCAAGCGGGGGAACCACGTTCTTTTGTGCTCCCGAGACCCCCGTACCCCACCAAGGCGGACACTATTCTGCAGGTAGCGGCAGCCAAAGATATAAAGGGGAAGAACAATACGTACCAGGGTTCAATGAGTTGCTTGTGCTTTGAATCTCCTTTCCGCTCCTTTTCCCCCCAAGTCACTTTATCTCTCTGTGCCTCAGGTATCACATTCAGATTGTAAGCTCTTCAGGGCAGGGGATCAGTAATGTACAGCACTGCGGACACTGTCAGCGATATATATGCACGGGGGGCGGGGTCTGTGTGGGACTGACCCTACCAAGCTGGTCTCTCAATTCTTTGCCCACACGTGGCTGGACACTCGCAGCACAACGGGTTAATCAGAGCAGCCCTGGGCCTGGCGCCGGGTATAAAACGTGGGTGTCCCACCTCGCTGCCTTAACCTAAACGTCTGCCCCTCCCTCCGTTCCCATCAGGCTTTACAGGAGATGCTTATCAGGGCTTGTGATGAAAAGGTTCTCACAAAGCCATGACTAAGTGGCAATGAAATGTTAGGGCTTTCGGATTAACAGTTTCATTAACGCTGCAAACGCAAAGCCCCCCCTGACATTTACAGCCCAAGCCTCTCACGCTGCGGATCACAGCCGCCTGGCGGGTAAGTGGTTAACACCCCCTGGGACAGGGCAACTCTGGTCCTCAAGGTCCACCAGCAGGGCAGGTTCTCAGGATATCCCTGCTTCAGCACAGGTGGCTCAATCAGTGGCTCAGTGGCTGATTGAGCCACCTGTGCTGAAGCAGGGATATCCTGAGAAACTGCCCTGTTGGTGACCCTTGAAGACTGGAGTTGGACACCCCCCTGCTCTGGGATGTTCACATTTCCCTCTGCACCGCTTCCGCCTCCTGAGATACTGAGCCCTGGATATACGGGATCTCAGGGATGGATTAAAAATGCCCAACGGAGATTTCTACAGAAGAAGAAAAATAATACACACTGTTTGTAGGATTTTTGTTTTTAAATAAATGGTGGAAAAGCCGTGTCATGTGAACTGGATGTAAATGTATTTTCCCCCAGGTGTTAAAGCAGTTAATTTTGGTTATATCTTGATGTGATATGCAGGCTTATGATGCTTTGGCCAAAGGGTCTCACTAAATAACCAAGTAAATATTATTATTATCGAAGTATTTAAACTTTATACTTATTACTTTATATGTTTTGTCAATTGGATGTAGCATTGGGCACCCCTGTCTTTTGTTAAAGCTGTTTCGCACAGATATATATATATCAGAATAAACATGTCTTATGTAGTATAAGCAGTATAACATATTGTAATAACCCTATTACGTTCTTAAATGACAAAAATATAGCAATACAGTGGCAGACTTTAAATGTACATCTCTCCTTATCAAGCGCCGCCCGTGATGAAACTGTTCCGAGCCACATTTCCTATATTGTGAGTTTCAGCAATAGAAGCATACTTCCGTGAGACAGTATATTACACACACATTGTATACGTCTTTCACTTCTTTCCAACGGTGGGAGGGGATCTATTTGTATTAATTAGGCCTCTAATAATTAGCAATGTGCCGTTTTCTGAATGACTATTTATATTAGTAAATTGTTGCTCTTAAAGTTGCAGTTTTGGCCAATTAAAAACAATTCCCCCTTGTAATGGGTGAGCCTGTGTCTCCCCCCGTTCTTCTCTTTGTGTGTTTCATTCAACGGAATGGGTTTAGAATAGCCCAAATCTCTTTCCCATGTTAGAAAATAGCAATGTTTTAAATATTTGATTTAATGTCATTTATTCATTTGTAAAAAAATTAAATAATAATGTGTGTGTATATATATATATATATATTGTAATTGAAGTAATACAGGGTAGGTATACCCTTAAACAGTGTGTTCACTGTTATCAGTCCGAAGATAAATGATCCGAAATGGGTTCTGCAAAGATGATAAATTGACCTATTTTTACAATCCGCGACCTTATCCCAAGAGACTAGATGTCCGATGGAAGACTGTTTGTGTATTTAAGTTGCACTTACCATTGCATCATCTATTGTGCTTTTGTTAAGGTTAAGACTTTTAAGTTGTGTTAAAAGATTTCAATGTTTCGGCAAATTGTAGAGAGCTCAGTACAAAAACAACGTAATCTGCCGTATACACAGCGGCGGCCGCCGTCAGCCGGTGTGATCTGCTCGGCTTTCACCGCTGCTCTCCGAATAACACGTATTTATCATATATTCATATTCATTCCTAAAATCGCAGTCACACACTTTGTTGTGATATCCTCCAGTATTTCTAAAATAAGCTCAGGATCTGACATAGCTTTGGATGCATAGAACTTGTCCTCCACGCGTTGCAAAAAGATATAATCGCATGCAGAGTGATGTAATAACACGCTGGGCATTATATTAATATGCAGAGCGATGTAATAACACGCAGGGCATTATATTAATATGCAGAGTGATGTAATAACACGCAGGGCATTATATTAATATGCAGAGCGATGTAATATCACTCAGGGCATTATATTAAAATGCAGAGCGATGTAATATCACGCAGAGCAGTATATTAATATGCAGAATGATGTAATATCACGCAGAGCAGTATATTAATATGCAGAGCTATATAACACGCAGAGCAGTATATTAATAAGCAGAGCAATGTAATAACACGCAGGGCATTATATTAATATGCTGAGCGATGTAATATCACGCAGAGCAGTATATTAATATGCAGAGCTATATAACACGCAGAGCAGTATATTAATATGCAGAGCGATGTAATAACACGCAGGGCATTATATTAATATGCAGAGCGATGTAATATCACGCAGAGCAGTATATTAATATGCAGAGTGATATAATAATACACAGAGCAGTATATTAATATGCAGAGTGATATAATAACACACAGAGCAGTATATTCATATGCAGAGTGATATAATAACACGCAGAGCAGTATATTAATATGCAGAGTGATATAATAACACACAGAGCAGTATATTCATATGCAGAGTGATATAATAACACGCAGAGCAGTATATTAATATGCAGAGTGATATAATAACACACAGAGCAGTATATTCATATGCAGAGTGATATAATAACACGCAGAGCAGTATATTAATATGCAGAGTGATAGAATAACACACAGAGCAGTATATTAATATGCAGAGTGATATAATAACACGCAGAGCAGTATATTCATATGCAGAGTGATATAATAATACACAGAGCAGTATATTAATATGCAGAGTGATATAATAACACACAGAGCAGTATATTAATATGCAGAGTGATATAATAACACGCAGAGCAGTATATTAATATGCAGAGTGATATAATAACACACAGAGCAGTATATTCATATGCAGAGTGATATAATAACACGCAGAGCATTATATTAATATGCAGAGTGATATAATAACACACAGAGCAGTATATTCATATGCAGAGCGATGTAATAACACGCAGGGCATTATATTAATATGCAGAGCGATGTAATAACACGCAGAGCAGTATATTAATATGCAGAGCGATGTAATAACACGCAGAGCAGTATATTAATATGCAGAGCGATGTAATAACAGGCAGGGCATTATATTAATATGTTGAGCGATATAATAACACACAGAGCAGTATATTAATATGCAGAGCGATGTAATAACACGCAGGGCATTATATTAATATGCAGAGTGATATAATAACACACAGAGCAGTATATTAATATGCAGAGTGATATAATAACACACAGAGCAGTATATTCATATGCAGAGTGATATAATAACACGCAGAGCAGTATATTAATATGCAGAGTGATAGAATAACACACAGAGCAGTATATTAATATGCAGAGTGATATAATAACACGCAGAGCAGTATATTAATATGCAGAGTGATATAATAACACGCAGAGCAGTATATTAATATGCAGAGGGATAATATAACACACAGAGCAGTATATTCATATGCAGAGTGATATAATAACACGCAGAGCAGTATATTAATATGCAGAGTGATATAATAACACACAGAGCAGTATATTCATATGCAGAGTGATATAATAACACGCAGAGCAGTATATTAATATGCAGAGTGATAGAATAACACACAGAGCAGTATATTAATATGCAGAGTGATATAATAACACGCAGAGCAGTATATTAATATGCAGAGTGATATAATAACACGCAGAGCATTATATTAATATGCAGAGCGATATAATAACACGCAGGGCATTATATTAATATGCAGAGCGATGTAATAACACGCAGAGCAGTATATTAATATGCAGAGTGATATAATAACACGCAGGGCATTATATTAATATGCAGAGCGATGTAATAACACGCAGAGCAGTATATTAATATGCAGAGCGATGTAATATCACGCAGGGCATTATATTAATATGCAGAGCGATGTAATATCACGCAGAGCAGTATATTAATATGCAGAGTGATATAATAACACACAGAGCATTATATTAATATGCAGAGCGATGTAATAACACGCAGAGCAGTATATTAATATGCAGAGCGATGTAATATCACGCAGGGCATTATATTAATATGCAGAGCGATGTAATATCACGCAGGGCATTATATTAACATGCAGAGCGATGTAATAACACGCAGGGCATTATATTAATATGCTGAGCGATGTAATATCACACAGAGCAGTATATTAATATGCAGAGCTATATAACACGCAGAGCATTATATTAATATGCAGAGCAATGTAATATCACGCAGAGCAGTATATTAATATGCAGAGTGATATAATAATACACAGAGCAGTATATTAATATGCAGAGTGATATAATAACACACAGAGCAGTATATTCATATGCAGAGTGATATAATAACACGCAGAGCAGTATATTAATATGCAGAGTGATATAATAACACACAGAGCAGTATATTCATATGCAGAGTGATATAATAACATTCAGAGCAGTATATTAATATGCAGAGTGATATAATAACACACAGAGCAGTATATTAATATGCAGAGTGATATAATAACACACAGAGCAGTATATTCATATGCAGAGTGATATATTAACACGCAGAGCAGTATATTAATATGCAGAGTGATATAATAACACACAGAGCAGTATATTAATATGAAGAGAGATGTAATAACACAGAGCAGTATATTAATATGCAGAGTGATATAATAACACACAGAGCAGTATACTGTATTAATATGCAGAGTGATATAATAACACACAGAGCAGTATATTAATATGCAGAGAGATGTAATAACACAGAGCAGTATATTAATATGCAGAGTGATATAATAACACACAGAGCAGTATACTGTATTAATATGCAGAGTGATATAATAACACACAGAGCAGTATATTAATATGCAGAGAGATGTAATAACACAGAGCAGTATATTAATATGCAGAGTGATATAATAACACACAGAGCAGTATACTGTATTAATATGCAGAGTGATATAATAACACACAGAGCAGTATATTAATATGCAGAGAGATGTAATAACACACAGAGCAGTATATTAATATGCAGAGAAATGTAATAACAGAGCAGTATACAGTATTAATATGCAGAGTGATATAATAACACACAGAGCAGTATACTGTATTAATATGCAGAGTGATATAATAACACACAGAGCAGTATATTAATATGCAGAGAGATGTAATAACACAGAGCAGTATATTAATATGCAGAGTGATATAATAACACACAGAGCAGTATACTGTATTAATATGCAGAGTGATATAATAACACACAGAGCAGTATATTAATATGCAGAGAGATGTAATAACACAGAGCAGTATATTAATATGCAGAGTGATATAATAACACGCAGAGCAGTATGTTAATATGCAGAGTGATATAATAACATGTAGAGCAGTATATTAATATGCAGAGCGATATAACACACAGAGCAGTATATTAATATGCAGAGTGATATAATAACACGCAGAGAGATAGAATAACACGCAGAGAGATATAATAACACACAGAGATATAATAACACACAGAGATATAATAACACACGGAGAGATATAATAACACGCGCAGAGATATAATAACACACAGAGCGATATAATAACATGCAGATATAATAACGCGCAGAGCGATATAATAACGCGCAGAGCGATATAATAACACAGAGAGATATAATAACACGTAGACAGATATAATAACATGCAGAACAGTGTAATAACACACACACACAGTGATATAATAACACGCACATCCATATAATAACATGCAGAGCTGTGTAATAACACGCACAGGTAGATAATAACATGCAGAGCAGTGTAATAACACGCACAGCGATATATAATAAAAAGCATAGCGATATATCACACAGAGTTCTCTCCAACTCACTATTGATTGTGAAACCTCCAGCATTTTTGTTTCTTGTACAAATATTTATGTCAAAACTCATGTTTTTGTGATCGCTGCATCCTACCCGGCCCAGAATGAGAGGCAGCATATTCTATTGTAACAGCTACTCCCAATCATGTGTCTGTCCTGTTACTGCACCAGCGATCACTCAAGTACTGTCACAATATCCTCTTTATCACAGCAACCTCCCCAAATAAAGGTCCTTACATGTGTACGCTCCCATACACTGCGTGTTACTGTGCATACCGCAGGACAATTACCCGAACATTAATCATTCTCCTTAAAGGAACAAAAAAAGAACTTTGAAATAATGATAAGACAGCCAGAACATATAATCATGTATCTATAATTACATAGTAGTCATATTGAACAATAATAAATCCACACCAGGTCCTTTATGTCAATAAAAACTAGCAATTTTAATTGCTAAAAAGCAAGACTATTTTTGTGAAGAAAAGGCTCCTTTTTCTTGTTGGAGAGAAACAAGAAATGTCATATACTGTACACGTAGTAATAATAATAATGAAATCATTACGTGTGGGGCTGGCACGGAGTGGGAGAGCTGGCACTTATATTTGCAGGTGCATTATTTATTGCACTTTATATATACATGATTGTAAGCTCTTCGGGGCAGGGATTTCCTTTCCTATTGTCTGATTTTGCTGCACTTATTGTATAATTATAATTCTCTGTACTGTATTCATTGTGAAGCGCTGAGTACACTTTTGGGGCCATATACATAAAGACATACGATACAATACATGTCTTTTTTTTGCTTAAGGTTCAAATACGCCAATGCTAAATCGGATATTATTGTTTTTGAGACTGTTATGTGAAATCAGGATTTCCAATGTGTCCGGCAGTAATAGCACATTTAGGATTTGCAAACACGTTATTAGAAGTTTCTAGGGTCAGGCGCCTTTCATCTTTTCGTTTTAAACTAATACACCAAACATAGCAAAACAATGACAAATATGACACCCCATAGAACACACGGGATTGTGTCTGTACCACTCGGTATTACAATCAGCCGGCAGCTCATCTCTGGCAGAGAACAGGTTAAATGAGGGGTTTGTGGCGGCCGCCGTGGGGTCGTTGTGAAGCGCCGGTGTTGCCGTGAGTTTGTGTGCAGGCTGGATGTGAGTGTGTGTGCAGGCTGGGTGTGAGTGTGTGTGCAGGCTGGATGTGAGTGTGTGTGCAGGCTGGATGTGAGTGTGTGTGCAGGCTGGATGTGAGTGTGTGTGCAGGCTGGATGTGAGTTTGTGTGCAGGCTGGATGTGAGTGTGTGTGCAGGCTGGATGTGAGTGTGTGTGCAGGCTGGGTGTGAGTGTGTGTGCAGGCTGGATGTGAGTGTGTGTGCAGGCTGGATGTGAGTTTGTGTGCAGGCTGGGTGTGAGTGTGTGTGCAGGCTGGATGTGAGTTTGTGTGCAGGCTGGGTGTGAGTGTGTGTGCAGGCTGGATGTGAGTGTGTGTGCAGGCTGGGTGTGAGTGTGTGTGCAGGCTGGATGTGAGTGTGTGTGCAGGCTGGATGTGAGTGTGTGTGCAGGCTGGATGTGAGTTTGTGTGCAGGCTGGGTGTGAGTGTGTGTGCAGGCTGGATGTGAGTGTGTGTGCAGGCTGGATGTGAGTGTGTGTGCAGGCTGGATGAGAGTGTGTGTGCAGGCTGGATGTGAGTTTGTGTGCAGACTGGATGTGAGTGTGTGTGCAGGCTGGATGTGAGTTTGTGTGCAGGCTGGGTGTGAGTGTGTGTGCAGGCTGGATGTGAGTGTGTGTGCAGGCTGGATGTGAGTGTGTGTGCAGGCTGGATGTGAGTTTGTGTGCAGGCTGGATGTGAGTGTGTGTGGGGGGAAGCGTACATGCAATGCCTACACATTTCTATTGCATCGGCTAGGTAGGAAAATACATTGAAACCTCCAGTCTAACTCCAGCCCAAAGAATTTTATATATATGGTATCTAGATAGACATAAATAGCTATTTATCTACCTATTATTCCAGTGATAACTGAGATGCATTTTAGTTTAGTTAGATGAATTAAGTATAAATTGCTTACGGATATATATAGATATATAGACAGAGCGTGGGCAATACACGTGTGTATGTTTAGAAAAGTCCCTTTATGTTCCTCGAGTGGCCAATAACATGCCTTAATGTGCAGACTGCGATACCTTGTTGGCTCTTATACAAAGAGAGACCTGTGTACTAAGCATCATAAATGGCATTTTTAGGGTAAAATTGCCGCATGTTAATGTGAAAATATATTTGCCCTTGTGTCCGCGTCTATATTCTAACATTATTCTGACAATGTGCGCTTTACGCGTCCAAAATGGATGTGGTGAAATATTTTGGGGTAACCCCTAAAAAGCCTGTTTCTGTGGCTGTCGCAGGAGGAAGTTACGATGTATGAACCAGACATGTATCCCAATACACAGCACAGATTCCGTTACGTAGGGTATTCCCAGTATGGCTTGTCTAAATAATATCACAATAATGATGTATAAGGTAGATGCTACACACCAAACAAAATTGGTAAATGGCAGTAATAGAGTTAGCGGTGCTCCTGCGAGTGAGTGTGAGTGTGTTTGAGATGACAGTAATAGAGTGAGTGGGAGCTGCAGAAACTCCAGCATGAAGTTGGGTAACGCAAAGCTCAGCGGATTTGTCAATAGTCTAATTTATTTTAAGACAGAAACATCACATCATATGATGTTTCTGCCTTAAAATAAATTAGGTTATTGACAAATCCGCTGTGCTTTGCGTTGCCCATCTTCTAGTATTTTATTAAGTAACACTAGTTCTAAATAAAATATATACTTTCCATTTTCATTTCAATTGTATCAGTCATTTCAGACGACAAACTGTGTGTCTTTGTGTATAAGTCACATAATAACCTTTATACACATTACACACATTTTGTGACGTTTGTACTACTTTTTAGCATCACAATTGTGACACATCAAAAAAAAAACCTAATATGATCTTAGTACATAGGGACCAACGTTGAAGACAAGTATTTGAGGAACAGTTTAAAAACCTGCTTCAGCACAGGTGGCTCAATCCGTGACTGAGCCACCTGTGCTGATGCAGGGATATCCTTAAACCTGACCTGTTGAGGGGGTCTCGAGGACTGGAGATGAGCCCCCCTGTTTTACAGTGTAGAAGCCACGTACGCAATGAAACGACGCCTCGCGCTCTTCTCAGAAAGTGATGAGGAGTGAGGGCAGAGACGCTTGCACGGGGGGCTTTCCGTGTAACACTCCACACATTTCTATCTTTGTTTCAGGGGAGGGGGAGGGGAATGTTATTTCCATTTTTGCCCTGAGTGTTTATCCCATTCCCGGCATTGCGCTGTGTCCCAGGCAGCGGGGGGTTAAACAGCGTGCTCGCGCTTTGCTGACCACGAATGTCGGGTGCTTTTGCAGGTCATCGTCCAGTCTGGCCGTCACCCAACCGTCCTGCAGAAACTCTGCCAGCTCCCCTTCCAGTACTTCAGCGAGCCCGCCCTGGTCAGGGTCCTGTTTCCCACGCTGGTCGCCGCCTGCTACAACAACCCCCAGAACAGGCTGATTCTGGAGCAGGAGGTGAGCTGTCTGCTCCTCGTCTCGTTCATTCAGGTACGGAGCGGTGAGCTGCTGCAGCTGTGTGTGTGTCAGTCACTGTGAGTATGTGCGATCGCACTACAATGTCTTATATTCTGTGATATAATAACGTGTGTGTGTGTGTGTCAGTCACTGTGAGTATGTGCGATCGCACTGCAATGTCTTATATTCTGTGATATAATAACGTGTGTGTGTGTGTGTCAGTCACTGTGAGTATGTGCGATCGCACTGCAATGTCTTATATTCTGTGATATAATAACATGTGTGTGTGTGTGTCAGTCACTGTGAGTATGTGCGATCGCACTGCAATGTCTTATATTCTGTGATATAATAACGTGTGTGTGTGTGTCAGTCACTGTGAGTATGTGCGATCGCACTGCAATGTCTTATATTCTGTGATATAATAACGTGTGTGTGTGTGTCAGTCACTGTGAGTATGTGCGATCGCACTGCAATGTCTTATATTCTGTGATATAATAACGTGTGTGTGTGTGTGTCAGTCACTGTGAGTATGTGCGATCGCACTGCAATGTCTTATATTCTGTGATATAATAACGTGTGTGTGTGTGTGTCAGTCACTGTGAGTATGTGCGATCGCACTGCAATGTCTTATATTCTGTGATATAATAACGTGTGTGTGTGTCAGTCACTGTGAGTATGTGCGATCACACTGCAATGTCTTATATTCTGTGATATAATAACGTGTGTGTGTGTCAGTCACTGTGAGTATGTGCGATCACACTGCAATGTCTTATATTCTGTGATATAATAACGTGTGTGTGTGTGTGTCAGTCACTGTGAGTATGTGCGATCACACTGCAATGTCTTATATTCTGTGATATAATAACGTGTGTGTGTGTCAGTCACTGTGAGTATGTGCGATCGCACTGCAATGTCTTATATTCTGTGATATAATAACGTGTGTGTGTGTGTGTCAGTCACTGTGAGTATGTGCGATCACACTGCAATGTCTTATATTCTGTGATATAATAACGTGTGTGTGTGTGTGTCAGTCACTGTGAGTATGTGCGATCACACTGCAATGTCTTATATTCTGTGATATAATAACGTGTGTGTGTGTCAGTCACTGTGAGTATGTGCGATCGCACTACAATGTCTTATATTCTGTGATATAATAACGTGTGTGTGTGTCAGTCACTGTGAGTATGTGCGATCGCACTACAATGTCTTATATTCTGTGATATAATAACGTGTGTGTGTGTGTGTCAGTCACTGTGAGTATGTGCGATCACACTGCAATGTCTTATATTCTGTGATATAATAACGTGTGTGTGTGTCAGTCACTGTGAGTATGTGCGATCACACTGCAATGTCTTATATTCTGTGATATAATAACGTGTGTGTGTGTTGGTCACTGTGAGTATGTGCGATCACACTGCAATGTCTTATATTCTGTGATATAATAACGTGTCAGTCACTGTGAGTATGTGCGATCACACTGCAATGTCTTATATTCTGTGATATAATAACGTGTCAGTCACTGTGAGTATGTGTGATCGCACTGCAATGTCTTATATTCTGTGATATAATAACGTGTGTGTGTGTGTGTCAGTCACTGTGAGTATGTGCGATCACACTGCAATGTCTTATATTCTGTGATATAATAACGTGTGTGTGTGTTGGTCACTGTGAGTATGTGCGATCACACTGCAATGTCTTATAGTCTGTGATATAATAACGTGTCAGTCACTGTGAGTATGTGCGATCACACTGCAATGTCTTATATTCTGTGATATAATAACGTGTGTGTGTGTCAGTCACTGTGAGTATGTGCGATCACACTGCAATGTCTTATATTCTGTGATATAATAACGTGTGTGTGTGTGTTAGTCACTGTGAGTATGTGCGATCACACTGCAATGTCTTAGTCTGTGATATAATAACGTGTCAGTCACTGTGAGTATGTGTGATCGCACTGCAATGTCTTATATTCTGTGATATAATAACGTGTGTCAGTCACTGTGAGTATGTGTGATCGCACTGCAATGTCATATTCTGTGATATAATAACATGTGTGTGTGTGTCAGTCACTGTGAGTATGTGCGATCGCAATGTCTTATATTCTGTGATATAATAACGTGTGTGTGTGTGTGTCAGTCACTATGAGTATGTGCGATCGCACTGCAATGTCTTATATTCTGTGATATAATAACGTGTGTGTGTGTGTGTGTCAGTCACTGTGAGTATGTGCGATCGCACTGCAATGTCATATTCTGTGATATAATAACGTGTGTGTGTGTGTCAGTCACTGTGAGTATGTGCGATCGCACTGCAATGTCTTATATTCTGTGATATAATAACATGTGTGTGTGTGTCAGTCACTGTGAGTATGTGCGATCGCAATGTCTTATATTCTGTGATATAATAACGTGTGTGTGTGTGTGTGTGTGTGTGTGTGTGTGTGTGTGTGTCAGTCACTGTGAGTATGTGCGATCGCACTGCAATGTCTTATATTCTGTGATATAATAACGTGTGTGTGTCAGTCACTGTGAGTATGTGCGATCGCACTGCAATGTCTTATATTCTGTGATATAATAACATGTGTGTGTGTCAGTCACTGTGAGTATGTGCGATCGCACTGCAATGTCTTGTATTCTGTGATATAATAACGTGTGTGTGTGTCAGTCACTGTATGTGCGATCGCACTGCAATGTCTTATATTCTGTGATATAATAACGTGTGTGTGTGTCAGTCACTGTGAGTATGTGCGATCACACTGCAATGTCTTATATTCTGTGATATAATAACGTGTCAGTCACTGTGAGTATGTGTGATCGCACTGCAATGTCTTATATTCTGTGATATAATAACGTGTGTCAGTCACTGTGAGTATGTGTGATCGCACTGCAATGTCTTATATTCTGTGATATAATAACGTGTGTCAGTCACTGTGAGTATGTGCGATCGCACTGCAATGTCATACTGTATTCTGTGATATAATAACGTGTGTGTGTGTGTGTGTGTGTGTGTCAGTCACTGTGAGTATGTGCGATCGCAC
Source organism: Ascaphus truei (assembly GCF_040206685.1). Lineage (NCBI taxonomy): Eukaryota > Metazoa > Chordata > Amphibia > Anura > Ascaphidae > Ascaphus > Ascaphus truei. The sequence goes on from NC_134500.1 coordinate 32,557,762, forward strand.
TGCAATGTCTTATATTCTGTGATATAATAACGTGTGTGTGTGTGTGTCAGTCACTGTGAGTATGTGCGATCGCAATGTCTTATATTCTGTGATATAATAACGTGTGTGTGTGTGTGTGTCAGTCACTGTGAGTATGTGCGATCGCACTGCAATGTCTTATATTCTGTGATATAATAACGTGTGTGTGTGTGTCAGTCACTGTGAGTATGCGATCGCACTGCAATGTCTTATATTCTGTGATATAATAACGTGTGTGTGTGTCAGTCACTGTGAGTATGTGCGATCACACTGCAATGTCTTATATTCTGTGATATAATAACGTGTGTGTGTGTTAGTCACTGTGAGTATGTGCGATCACACTGCAATGTCTTATATTCTGTGATATAATAACGTGTCAGTCACTGTGAGTATGTGTGATCGCACTGCAATGTCTTATATTCTGTGATATAATAACGTGTCAGTCACTGTGAGTATGTGTGATCGCACTGCAATGTCTTATATTCTGTGATATAATAACGTGTGTCAGTCACTGTGAGTATGTGCGATCGCACTGCAATGTCATATTCTGTGATATAATAACGTGTGTGTGTGTGTCAGTCACTGTGAGTATGTGCGATCGCACTGCAATGTCTTATATTCTGTGATATAATAACATGTGTGTGTGTGTCAGTCACTGTGAGTATGTGCGATCGCAATGTCTTATATTCTGTGATATAATAACGTGTGTGTGTGTGTGTGTGTGTGTCAGTCACTGTGAGTATGTGCGATCGCACTGCAATGTCTTGTATTCTGTGATATAATAACGTGTGTGTGTGTCAGTCACTGTGAGTATGTGCGATCGCACTGCAATGTCTTATATTCTGTGATATAATAACGTGTGTGTGTGTCAGTCACTGTGAGTATGTGCGATCACACTGCAATGTCTTATATTCTGTGATATAATAACGTTTCAGTCACTGTGAGTATGTGTGATCGCACTGCAATGTCTTATATTCTGTGATATAATAACGTGTGTCAGTCACTGTGAGTATGTGTGATCGCACTGCAATGTCTTATATTCTGTGATATAATAACGTGTGTCAGTCACTGTGAGTATGTGTGATCGCACTGCAATGTCTTATAGTCTGTGATATAATAACGTGTGTCAGTCACTGTGAGTATGTGAGATCGCACTGCAATGTCATACTGTATTCTGTGATATAATAACGTGTGTGTGTGTGTGTGTCAGTCACTGTGAGTATGTGCGATCGCACTGCAATGTCTTATATTCTGTGATATAATAACGTGTGTGTGTGTGTGTCAGTCACTGTGAGTATGTGCGATCGCACTGCAATGTCTTATATTCTGTGATATAATAACGTGTGTGTGTGTGTCAGTCACTGTGAGTATGCGATCGCACTGCAATGTCTTATATTCTGTGATATAATAACATGTGTGTGTATGTGTGTCAGTCACTGTGAGTATGTGCGATCGCACTGCAATGTCTTATATTCTGTGATATAATAACGTGTGTGTGTGTGTCAGTCACTGTGAGTATGTGCAATCGCAATGTCTTATATTCGGTGATATAATAACGTGTGTGTGTGTGTCAGTCACTGTGAGTATGTGCAATCGCAATGTCTTATATTCTGTGATATAATAATGTGTGTGTGTGTGTCAGTCACTGTGAGTATGCGCGATCGCAATGTCTTATATTCTGTGATATAATAACATGTGTGTGTGTCAGTCACTGTGAGTATGTGCGATCGTAATGTCTTATATTCTGTGATATAATAACATGTGTGTGTGTCAGTCACTGTGAGTATGTGCGATCGCAATGTCTTATATTCTGTGATATAATAACATGTGTGTGTGTCACTGTGAGTATGTGCGATTGCACTGCAATGTTTTATATTCTGTGATATAATAACGTGTGTTTGTCAGTCACTGTGAGTATGTGCGATCGCACTGCAATGTTTTATATTCTGTGATATAATAACGTGTGTTTGTCAGTCACTTTGAGTATGTGCGATCGCAATGTCTTATATTCTGTAATATAATAACGTGTGTGTGTGTGTGTGTGTGTGTGTCAGTCACTGTATGTGCGATCGCAATGTCTTATATTCTGTGATATAATAACGTGTGTGTGTGTGTGTCAGTCACTGTGAGTATGTGCGATCGCAATGTCTTATATTCTGTGATATAATAACGTGTGTGTGTGTGTGTGTGTGTGTGTGTGTGTGTGTGTGTGTGTCAGTCACTGTGAGTATGTGCGATCGTAATGTCTTATATTCTGTGATATAATAACGTGTGTGTGTGTGTGTTAGTCACTGTGAGTATGTGCGATCGCAATGTCTTATATTCTGTGATATAATAACGTGTGTGTTTGTGTGTGTTAGTCACTGTGAGTATGTGCGATCGCAATGTCTTATATTCTGTGATATAATAACGTGTGTGTGTGTGTTTGTCAGTCACTGTGAGTATGTGCGATCGCAATGTCTTATATTCTGTGATATAATAACGTGTGTGTGTGTGTGTCAGTCACTGTGAGTATGTGCAATCGCAATGTCTTATATTATGTTATGTGATTAACGTGTGTGTGTGTGTCAGTCACTGTGAGTATGCGATCGCAATGTCTTATATTCTGTGATATAATAACGTGTGTGTGTCAGTCACTGTGAGTATGCGATCGCAATGTCTTATATTCTGTGATATAATAACGTGTGTGTGTGTGTGTGTGTGTGTGTGTGTGTGTCAGTCACTGTGAGTATGTGCGATCGCAATGTCTTATATTCTGTGATATAATAACGTGTGTGTGTGTCAGTCACTGTGAGTATGTGCAATCGCAATGTCTTATATTATGTTATGTGATTAACGTGTGTGTGTGTGTCAGTCACTGTGAGTATGTGCGATCGCAATGTCTTATATTCTGTGATATAATAACGTGTGTGTGTGTGTGTGTGTGTGTGTGTGTGTCAGTCACTGTGAGTATGTGCGATCGCAATGTCTTATATTCTGTGATATAATAACGTGTGTGTGTCAGTCACTGTGAGTATGTGCGATCGCAATGTCTTATATTCTGTGATATAATAACGTGTGTGTGTGTCAGTCACTGTGAGTATGTGCGATCGCAATGTCTTATATTTTGTGATATAATAACGTGTGTGTGTGTGTGTTTGTCAGTCACTGTGAGTATGTGCGATCGTAATGTCTTATATTCTGTGATATAATAACGTGTGTGTGTGTGTCAGTCACTGTGAGTATGTGCAATCGCAATGTCTTATATTCTGTGATATAATAACATGTGTGTGTGTCAGTCACTGTGAGTATGTGCGATCGCAATGTCTTATATTCTGTGATATAATAACATGTGTGTGTGTCACTGTGAGTATGTGCGATCGCACTGAAATGTTTTATATTCTGTGATATAATAACGTGTGTTTGTCAGTCACTTTGAGTATGTGTGATCGCAATGTCTTATATTCTGTAATATAATAACGTGTGTGTGTGTGTGTGTGTGTGTGTCAGTCACTGTGAGTATGTGCGATCGCAATGTCTTATATTCTGTGATATAATAACGTGTGTGTGTGTGTGTCAGTCACTGTGAGTATGTGCGATCGTAATGTCTTATATTCTGTGATATAATAACGTGTGTGTGTGTGTGTGTCAGTCACTGTGAGTATGCGATCGCAATGTCTTATATTCTGTGATATAATAACGTGTGTGTGTCAGTCACTGTGAGTATGCGATCGCAATGTCTTATATTCTGTGATATAATAACGTGTGTGTGTGTGTGTGTGTGTCAGTCACTGTGAGTATGTGCGATCGCAATGTCTTATATTCTGTGATATAATAACGTGTGTGTGTGTGTCAGTCACTGTGAGTATGTGCAATCGCAATGTCTTATATTATGTTATGTGATTAACGTGTGTGTGTGTGTCAGTCACTGTGAGTATGTGCGATCGCAATGTCTTATATTCTGTGATATAATAACGTGTGTGTGTGTGTGTGTGTGTCAGTCACTGTGAGTATGTGCGATCGCAATGTCTTATATTCTGTGATATAATAACGTGTGTGTGTCAGTCACTGTGAGTATGTGCGATCGCAATGTCTTATATTCTGTGATATAATAACGTGTGTGTGTCAGTCACTGTGAGTATGTGCGATCGCAATGTCTTATATTTTGTGATATAATAACGTGTGTGTGTGTGTGTTTGTCAGTCACTGTGAGTATGTGCGATCGTAATGTCTTATATTCTGTGATATAATAACGTGTGTGTGTCAGTCACTGTGAGTATGTGCAATCGCAATGTCTTATATTCTGTGATATAATAACATGTGTGTGTGTCAGTCACTGTGAGTATGTGCGATCGCAATGTCTTATATTCTGTGATATAATAACATGTGTGTGTGTCACTGTGAGTATGTGCGATCGCACTGAAATGTTTTATATTCTGTGATATAATAACGTGTGTTTGTCAGTCACTGTGAGTATGTGCGATCGCACTGCAATGTTTTATATTCTGTGATATAATAACGTGTGTTTGTCAGTCACTTTGAGTATGTGCGATCGCAATGTCTTATATTCTGTAATATAATAACGTGTGTGTGTGTGTGTGTGTGTGTGTGTGTGTGTGTGTGTGTGTCAGTCACTGTGAGTATGTGCGATCGCAATGTCTTATATTCTGTGATATAATAACGTGTGTGTGTGTGTGTGTGTGTGTGTGTGTGTGTGTGTGTGTGTGTGTGTGTGTGTGTGTGTGTGTGTGTGTCAGTCACTGTGAGTATGTGCGATCGCAATGTCTTATATTCTGTAATATAATAACGTGTGTGTGTGTGTGTGTGTGTCAGTCACTGTGAGTATGTGCGATCGTAATGTCTTATATTCTGTGATATAATAACGTGTGTGTGTGTGTGTGTCAGTCACTGTGAGTATGTGCGATCGCAATGTCTTATATTCTGTGATATAATAACGTGTGTGTGTGTGTGTGTTAGTCACTGTGAGTATGTGCGATCGCAATGTCTTATATTCTGTGATATAATAACGTGTGTGTTTGTGTGTGTTAGTCACTGTGAGTATGTGCGATCGCAATGTCTTATATTCTGTGATATAATAACGTGTGTGTGTGTGTTTGTCAGTCACTGTGAGTATGTGCGATCGCAATGTCTTATATTCTGTGATATAATAACGTGTGTGTGTGTCAGTCACTGTGAGTATGTGCAATCGCAATGTCTTATATTATGTTATGTGATTAACGTGTGTGTGTCAGTCACTGTGAGTATGCGATCGCAATGTCTTATATTCTGTGATATAATAACGTGTGTGTGTCAGTCACTGTGAGTATGCGATCGCAATGTCTTATATTCTGTGATATAATAACGTGTGTGTGTGTGTGTCAGTCACTGTGAGTATGTGCGATCGCAATGTCTTATATTCTGTGATATAATAACGTGTGTGTGTGTGTCAGTCACTGTGAGTATGTGCAATCGCAATGTCTTATATTATGTTATGTGATTAACGTGTGTGTGTGTGTCAGTCACTGTGAGTATGTGCGATCGCAATGTCTTATATTCTGTGATATAATAACGTGTGTGTGTGTGTGTGTGTGTGTGTGTGTGTGTGTGTCAGTCACTGTGAGTATGTGCGATCGCAATGTCTTATATTCTGTGATATAATAACGTGTGTGTGTCAGTCACTGTGAGTATGTGCGATCGCAATGTCTTATATTCTGTGATATAATAACGTGTGTGTGTGTGTGTTTGTCAGTCACTGTGAGTATGTGCGATCGCAATGTCTTATATTCTGTGATATAATAACGTGTGTGTGTCAGTCACTGTGAGTATGTGCGATCGCAATGTCTTATATTTTGTGATATAATAACGTGTGTGTGTGTGTGTTTGTCAGTCACTGTGAGTATGTGCGATCGCAATGTCTTATATTCTGTGATATAATAACGTGTGTGTGTGTCAGTCACTGTGAGTATGTGCAATCGCAATGTCTTATATTATGTTATGTGATTAACGTGTGTGTGTCAGTCACTGTGAGTATGCGATCGCAATGTCTTATATTCTGTGATATAATAACGTGTGTGTGTGTGTGTGTGTCAGTCACTGTGAGTATGTGCGATCGCAATGTCTTATATTCTGTGATATAATAACGTGTGTGTGTGTCAGTCACTGTGAGTATGTGCAATCGCAATGTCTTATATTATGTTATGTGATTAACGTGTGTGCGTGTGTCAGTCACTGTGAGTATGTGCGATCGCAATGTCTTATATTCTGTGATATAATAACGTGTGTGTGTGTGTGTGTGTGTGTGTGTGTGTGTGTGTGTGTGTGTGTGTGTGTGTCAGTCACTGTGAGTATGTGCGATCGCAATGTCTTATATTCTGTGATATAATAACATGTGTGTGTGTGTGTCAGTGTCAGTCACTGTGAGTATGTGCTCTGTGTGTTATTATATCTCTCTGGGTGTTGTTATATCTCTCTTCATGTTATTATACTGCTCCGCATGTTATATCATCTCTGTGTGTTATTGAGTAAGATACAAACCGTATGAAAAGTGGTATTTAATCTCCTGGCCAAATATTTTTTGTCGCTGTTGACACGCAGCTGATTAAGTTCTGAATATGAACTTATCTTCCTGTATTTAACATATGATTAAATCCTCTGAACATAATTAACCTGACTTTTTTAGCTCTTTCTTCCATGGCTTATGAGCTGTATCTGGCCAAACACACAAGGTTACAAACGGCCTTATATAATTACAAACTGCAAGACAGAGCATTAAGCTTTTTAAATACATGTATTTTTTTATCATTGGGAACACTGTTTGATATATGGGCAAAGTTCACATGCCTATTGTAACAGGGACTTATCCATGTTTAAATAAAGCAGCCTCAGTGCTCTGAGAATCCAGCAGAGAGATAGTTAATTGCAGCCACTCAATTAACTAGTCTCCAACTGAACTAATGAGAGCTCTGTAAAAAGCCTCTTGTGAGACACAGGAGAGAGATTTCCTGAGTTCACATTTGGGCTGACAGAAGGAGAACAGAGAAGCCTGCACACAGACACTGTCTTGAGCACAACGGCTGTGCTGAGATCAAGACACGCAGACACCCAGTGACCTTTATTCCCTGGACACAGAGGACCCAGGAACCTGCCCGAGACTGACATGGACGGCCACCTGCTTAAGGTACCTCCTGAGACTTTGGGATGATAGGCTGGTAATGCGAATATCCCTCCAGTCCTGCAGATAGTGTCTGGGGAAGTAAGTTAGCCCTTACACAGGGAAAGGGGTTTGTTATTTTGTTGTTTTTGTGTGTTTTGTCTGGATAAAGGAACGGGCTCAATAAAGCCAAGATATCATCTCACCCAAATCGGTCTCCATTATATGAACCTCTGCACACATCTTTTACATATGGTGTCAGAAGTTGTGATGAGAGGTGGCCCTTGAATTTAAAAGGGGCCCCAGAGACTGTGATTTTTTTTGTGCTTTTGCATGGATACATTTCCTGCAAACAGTCTGAGCAACAAAACAAAGAACCACATGCAGCGGTTACCAGATTTAAAGGGCTACACATCCAGGCAGGAAAGCTACAACTGCACTGGAGAAAGCCACAATGCCACAGTTTGACTGGGAGGACTACGACAGACAGTGACCCACACAAGGTACTAATGCTGTGACCAGAGTCTACCCCACCACTTGTGAAAGAAAAGAAGAAGGAAAAAAAACATGGGGTTTTAAAATGGCCGCCCAGCTAAAGTCTAATAGAGACTGCAAGCATGTGGAAGAAAATGTGTTCCTGGTGTAAAGAGCCCAGCCACACAGAGCAGTGTCCCTTCAGGCCTTATGCGGATGATGAGGATGGTCCCTACGTGGCCCCAGAAAAAGGGCAGCAGCCAGAGGAATATTTTTTTCAACGTGCCAAGGAACTACAGCAGCAAGCAATGCGCTGTGGACCCAAGGAAGGTACAGAAGTTTTACTTAGCAACTGCACAGCCAGTATTACTGATGAGAAAGAATGCGTGCACAGTACTGCTGATGTTGTAAAACATACCAAAGTAAAGAAGAAAATGTCTACAGAGACACCTGCGAGAGCTACAAACTCTACAAGCAAAGTCTGCCCACCTGTAGGACTACCAGCTGGGGTTCTAGTGAATAAAGTGACAACAGCTGCAATAGCGCCTTCCCGAGGTCAGGAAGAAAAATGCACCCGATAGCCCCAAAATGGAGAACAAGATGTGGCGTTCCTGTAATTAACCTAACCCCACAGAAGAGTGGCCCTTCCGGTCCTATAAAGATGAAGATATCTCTTATGGGGAACCCGAACCGAGTCACACCTACAAAACACCCCAAGAATGGTGGAGGTGCCTAAAATCGGTACGCATCGAACAAACCGGTCTCTATGACCCTGAATATTCCTGCCAGCTAACGCAACTGCAAGAAAAGCCTGTCGGACACAGTGAAGCTGCTGAAGTTTCAAATAAAGACGGAGACCCCAGTATCCCTGGTGGGACGGAGTCGTCCAAAACAAGAAGGCGGAAAAAGAAAAGCGGGTCTTCACTTACTGTGCAAGGAACAGACACTCCACAGATCTCGCAGAGAAAAAGGGGGTCCGAGATGCCCTGCAGCCTAGAGAAAATGGAGGATTCGTCACGCGGAGGACAGAATATACAGAGGGCCCAAGGCAGAAGTCGTATAACCCAAAGAAGTGTCTATCCGGTGCTAACAGTGAGGAACCCTCAACCAGCCATACCAGGGAAGCGGAGCCGGAACCAGTGAGTGGCGATCCCTTGACCAGCCCTGAAGATGCACATCAAGCTGCCAGGCGTGACTGTGATCTGCTCCATGAAGAATTGAAAATGGAGAGAGAAAATAATGCTGAGCTACAGAAGACTGTTCTCGCAATTTACTCAGCGGCCAAGACCGAATTGGAGGAACAAAGGACGGATCTAGATACTCCGAACACTACTATTACCACCATGGATGAAAAGCAGAGCAAGTGTGACCGAATGATTGCTAATCTGAAACAGAAGTATGAGGAGGCACTGAAAGAGATTACAGTCTTTCAGCAAGAGGTTCGCGATCGCCATAGAAAGGTGGAAGTATCTCAGAATGAGGTTCATACTCTCCGCATAGAACTGAATGCGTCACACCAGGAGGTCAACAGTATCCGGACAGAGGTGGACATATCACAGAATGAGGTTCATACTCTCCGCGTAGCACTGGATGCCTCACACCAAGAGATCAGCACTTGCCGCACAGAACTGGAAGTCTCTAAAAAGGAACTTCACAGTCTCGCTGAGGAGCTGGACATCTCTCAAAAAGCTGTCTACATTCTAAGTATGGATCTTAAAGTCTCTCAGAAGGAGCTTCACACCCTCAACCTAGAGATAGAAGTGTCACGCCAGGAAACCGGAAGTCTCAACTCAGAAGTGCGTAAATGGAAGGAGGACTACAAGAAGGCCCTGAATATTATAGAGACTGTAAGAAGAGAAAAAACAAGGCTGAAAGATGAAAAGTTAGAAGTATTGAAGCAACAACAAGCAGAGCACCTACTGCAAGGTCTGCATATGCACCTACAGATGAGAAGCAGCGATCTCTGCAAGAAGAAAATCTACAGACTGCTAAAGAAGTACAAGTCCTGCAAGAACGTCTAAGAACCAAGTATGTCCTTGCAGGACAGCATGAGGAATTGAAGGCTACCCTGTGTGTAATGTACATCTCTGGTCTCTCCCATCACAGGCTTCGGATTACATTGTGTGTAATGTACATCTCTGGCTGTCCCATCACCGGCTTACATTGTGTGTAATGTACATCTCTGGCTGTCCCATCACCGGCTTACATTGTGTGTAATGTACATCTCTGGTCTGTCCCATCTCCGGCTTACATTGTGTGTAATGTACATCTCTGGCTGTCCCATCTCCGGCTTACATTGTGTGTAATGTACATCTCTGGCTGTCCCATCACCGGCTTACATTGTGTGTAATGTACATCGCTGGCTGTCCCATCACCGGCTTACATTGTGTGTAATGTACATCTCTGGCTGTCCCATCACCGGCTTACATTGTGTGTAATGTACATCTCTGGTCTGTCCCATCTCCGGCTTACATTGTGTGTAATGTACATCTCTGGCTGTCCCATCTCCGGCTTACATTGTGTGTAATGTACATCTCTGGCTGTCCCATCACCGGCTTACATTGTGTGTAATGTACATCGCTGGCTGTCCCATCACCGGATTACATTGTGTGTAACGTACATCTCTGGTCTCTCCCAACACCGGCTTACATTGTGTGTAATGTACATCGCTGGCTGACCCATCTCCGGCTTACATTGTGTGTAATGTACATCGCTGGTCTCTCCCAACACCGGCTTACATTGTGTGTAATGTACATCTCTGGTCTGTCCCATCACCGGCTTACATTGTGTGTAATGTACATCTCTGGTCTGTCCCATCACCGGCTTACATTGTGTGTAATGTACATCTCTGGTCTCTCCCATCACCGGCTTACATTGTGTGTAATGTACATCGCTGGCTGTCCCATCACCGGCTTACATTGTGTGTAATGTACATCGCTGGTCTGTCCCATCTCCGGCTTACATTGTGTGTAATGTACATCTCTGGTCTCTCCCATCTCCGGCTTACATTGTGTGTAATGTACTGTACATCGCTGGCTGTCCCATCACTGGCTTACACCGTGTGTAATGTACATCGCTGGCTGTCCCATCTCCGGCTTACATTGTGTGTAATGTACATCGCTGGTCTCTCCCAACACCGGCTTACATTGTGTGTAATGTACATCTCTGGTCTGTCCCATCACCGGCTTACATTGTGTGTAATGTACATCTCTGGTCTGTCCCATCACCGGCTTACATTGTGTGTAATGTACATCTCTGGTCTCTCCCATCACCGGCTTACATTGTGTGTAATGTACATCTCTGGTCTGTCCCATCTCCGGCTTACATTGTGTGTAATGTACATCTCTGGTCTCTCCCATCTCCGGCTTACATTGTGTGTAATGTACATCTCTGGTCTCTCCCATCACCGGCTTACATTGTGTGTAATGTACATCTCTGGTCTCTCCCATCGCCGTCTTACATTGTGTGTAATGTACATCTCTGGTCTGTCCCATCGCCGGCTTACATTGTGTGTAATGTACATCGCTGGTCTCTCCCATCACCGTCTTACATTGTGTGTAATGTACATCTCTGGTCTCTCCCATCACCGTCTTACATTGTGTGTAATGTACATCTCTGGTCTCTCCCATCACCGTCTTACATTGTGTGTAATGTACATCTCTGGTCTCTCCCATCACCGGCTTACATTGTGTGTAATATACATCTCTGGTCTCTCCCATCACCGGCTTACATTGTGTGTAATGTACATCGCTGGTCTGTCCCATCTCCGGCTTACATTGTGTGTAATGTACATCGCTGGTCTGTCCCATCTCCGGCTTACATTGTGTGTAATGTACATCGCTGGTCTGTCCCATCTCCGGCTTACATTGTGTGTAATGTACATCTCTGGTCTCTCCCATCACCGGCTTACATTGTGTGTAATGTAAATCGCTGGTCTGTCCCATCTCCGGCTTACATTGTGTGTAATGTACATCGCTGGTCTGTCCCATCTCCGGCTTACATTGTGTGTAATGTACATCGCTGGTCTGTCCCATCTCCGGCTTACATTGTGTGTAATGTACATCTCTGGTCTCTCCCATCACCGGCTTACATTGTGTGTAATGTACATCTCTGGTCTCTCCCATCACCGGCTTACATTGTGTGTAATGTACATCTCTGGTCTCTCCCATCACCGGCTTACATTGTGTGTAATGTACATCGCTGGTCTCTCCCATCTCCGGCTTACATTGTGTGTAATGTACATCGCTGGTCTATCCCATCACCGGCTTACATTGTGTGTAATGTACATCGCTGGCTGTCCCATCTCCGGCTTACTTTGTGTGTAATGTACATCTCTGGCTGTCCCATCACCGGCTTACATTGTGTGTAATGTACATCGCTGGCTGTCCCATCACCGGCTTACATTGTGTGTAATGTACATCTCTGGTCTGTCCCATCACCGGCTTACATTGTGTGTAATGTACATCGCTGGCTGTCCCATCACCGGCTTACATTGTGTGTAATATACATCTCTGATCTGTCCCATCACCGGCTTACATTGTGTGTAATGTACATCTCTGGTCTGTCCCATCTCCGGCTTACATTGTGTGTAATGTACATCTCTGGTCTCTCCCATCTCCGGCTTACATTGTGTGTAATGTACATCTCTGGTCTCTCCCATCTCCGGCTTACATTGTGTGTAATGTACATCTCTGGTCTGTCCCATCACCGGCTTACATTGTGTGTAATGTACATCTCTGGCTGTCCCATCTCCGGCTTACATTGTGTGTAATGTACATCTCTGGTCTCTCCCATCTCCGGCTTACATTGTGTGTAATGTACATCTCTGGTCTGTCCCATCACCGGCTTACATTGTGTGTAATGTACATCGCTGGCTGTCCCATCACCGGCTTACATTGTGTGTAATGTACACTACCGACACACTTTATTGAAGTGTGGTCGGTACCGCAAGCCGGGAAATCTCCCGGCTTGCTAGTGGCCGCCCCTCGGGTCACGCGTCATCGGGAGCGTGCGCCCGCTGCACGCGTGTCCAGGGGCTCCCCGAGGGAGCCCTGGTGTCCCGCGATCGCGGGACAGCGGCAGGGGGTTCCGGGGGACCCGGCGGACCCGGCAGCGGTAGGGAGAGCGCCCCGATCGGAGGGCGCTCTTCCGCTGCTTCGGCGTGCGCCCGTCACACTCGGGCGCGCGCCAGGCTACTGCTGCGGCACAGAACGGGCAAATGCTCGAATAAACTGTGCCGCAGCAGTACATCTCTGGTCTCTCCCATCTCCGGCTTACATTGTGTGTAATGTACATCTCTGGCTGTCCCATCTCCGGCTTACATTGTGTGTAATGTACATCTCTGGTCTTTCCCATCTCCGGCTTACATTGTGTGTAATGTATATCTCTGGCTGTCCCATCTCCGGCTTACATTGTGTGTAATGTACATCTCTGGTCTCTCCCATCGCCGGCTTACATTGTGTGTAATGTACATCTCTGGCTGTCCCATCTCCGGCTTACATTGTGTGTAATGTACTTCTCTGGTCTCTCCCATCTCCGGCTTACATTGTGTGTAATGTACATCTCTGGTCTCTCCCATCGACGGCTTACACACACACACGTATTTAAATATATGTGTATTTATATGTTTATGTATTTAATATCGGTGTGTGTTTGTATTTGTATATATGTATTTTATATAGGTGTATGTCATTTACATATTTGCAGAAAAAAGCAAAAGCAGTTAAAGTAATATTATGTAATGTTACGAGACAATTATTTCCATTATTATTTTCTCTTATTCTACATTAAAAAAAAAAAAATCTTTGTGTCACACAGCAAAAAGGTTCAAACAAAGTGCAATGAATGCCGAGTTGTATAGTGAGCCCTGAACTATATCATTCCCGGCAACAAAAAGTGATTTTTTGCAACCTATAAAAACACGGTCACGTCTGCTTATTTGTCACTGTGCGGAGGGAGCGGCGGCTGTGTCTAACATACACAGATACATTCGCTGTTATTTGGCTAAATACTGAATGGCTGAACAGAATATTCCCTGATAGAAAAATTGTATTCAGTATTCACTATATCATGTTCCCGTAACTCTGGGCTGCTCTGCACAGCCATACAATACTGAATAGGCTATTTATTTCATCCAATGTCCAGAGAGCAATACTTGATATAGTTTTATTTCTCTGTTAGAGTTGTGGACTTTATGTCTGGGCGGGGATATCTCTTTTGCGAAACAAGGCTCCTCATTCATTATACTGAAAAAAATATGTAAATCTGTGAAACATTATATTAAAATTCAAGCTTAAAGTCGCGTGTCTATGATATTTGTCCACTAAGTTTATTAGGGAAACATATACCAAGCGGATGTTAAAAAAAAAAAAGAACGTTATGCATCCTCAGGAGGCAAATTATTACTCTTCAATATCCAAAAACCTGGAATTCCTTCAATGCAAAGTGGCAACTTCTGTCAAATGCTGTTCCTGACATCATTTCACAAGCACAGATCAGACTCCGCTGCCTTCAACGCAAACCTTCGGGCACTAACGGGACCGATTTTATCATTAAATTAAAGTGTGGTGTCCCTGTTACCACGGTAAAGAAAACTATTAGCTCATTTCAGCACAACTGCCGATGAAAGATTGTACAGTACATTTGAATTTGCTATTTCATTTGCCAACCGTGTCATTGTCCATGTAACAATTTGATGTTCATTTGAAGACTTTCATAAACTGATGGGCTCCTAATGTGTCCACCCTTGGTTCTAGGTGACTGAAAGGTACGTGTCAATATCAGTATGTGTTTGTTGTATTGCTTCCGCACTATTGTTCTCTTACATATTGGTGGAAAACAAATGAAGCACGTTTCCACGGTAGGAATGTTTGTGGCCTTCGTGGCTCTGGCTATACTAACAAAAGCCTTGTGTCGTTGGTATCTTCCCTAGGAGTGTTTGCAAAGATCAAGCCAACCTGACAGCAAGACCTCTCAATTTAAAGGTAAGCGTCTAATGATGAGGTAACCCAGGCTGAGGTATTTACAGTCCTTCAGCCCTGGGTAATAGTCACGGTGTCTGGCCTTGTGACCTTCAGACCACGGCAATGACACTTGCTCGCAGAAGATGCCATAGACAAGAGGCCCAAGCACAGCAGCGTAACATAGTGGCTGCAAAACAAGGAACAAAAGCTTGTTCTGAGGCGGCGCTCTCTTTTACTACCAACAAAGAGACCTTTTACTCTCAGGCTCTATGTACTTTTGGAATTAGTCCCTTGCTAAATAAACCAACATTTCCCGCAGAGTTTAAATTACCGTCCCGTGCAGAGCGGCGTGTGACAGATTGCAGATTGTCCTGCAGGACGCGTAGGTGCTAAACTGTTTATTACCGGGATATTTAAATGGGGGGGGGGAGAATTACCCACTGAGCAGTAGGAGGTCTCGTGACACCGATGCATGTTGTCTGGTTAAAGGTGCAGTCCCACTGAGGCTGTGCGCACAGTATATAATACAATCATTCAAAGTATGCCTGGGCTGTATTAAAGTGCAGGAAGATTACTGTCAGGAGGATGTTATTTATTATTATTATAGCGCAGTGCTTTATGTACAATTGTCAGGCACAAGGAGGGCCTTCCCCAGAGAGCTAGCACTCTAATCAGCTATACAGGATATCTTGTTTTCTGATAAAGGAGAACGCAGTGAGTCCATGGTCGGTTACAGATCCCCAAAGTAGACACAGGGTTAGAATAATGGGGCCTATTGGTCTCTTCATGAAGTTACATAGCAAAGGAGGTTGCACAAAGACATATTTCCATTGAGTTAAACAAGGAGTGGCCAACTCCAGTCCTCAAGGGCCACCAACAGGTCACGTTTTAAGGATGTCCCTGATTCAGCACAGGTGGCTCAATCAGTGGCTAAGTCTTCGACAGAGTCGCTGATTGAGCCACCTGTGCTGAATCAGGGATATCCTTAAAACGTGACCTGTTGGTGGGCCTTGAGGACTGGAGTTGGCCACCCGTGAGTTAAACGTATGTTGAAAGTAGTCCACCGAGATACCCATCCCTATATTTGTATTGATCCCCATGAAGGTGCTGGGACACGAGGGCTGTCCCACCGCGCTGGGAACCGCGAGCTCTCCGTACCGACGGTTACACTTTTCCTAAGAAATCAGCAAATCTTTCAAACCGAAGTCTCCTGCGTGTAAAACCGGAGTAAAACGCACGGATTTATCCCACGCACGCGCCCTTGTTCAAACCGAAGTCTCCTGGGTGTAAAACCGGAGTAAAACGCACGGATATATCCCACACACGCGCCCTTGTTCAAACCGAAGTCTCCTGGGTGTAAAACCGGAGTAAAACGCACGGATTTATCCCACACACGCGCCCTTGTTCAAACCGAAGTCTCCTGGGTGTAAAACCGGAGTAAAACGCACGGATATATCCCACACACGCGCCCTTGTTCAAACCATGGGAGATTTTATCCTTTCCTGAATGTGTTGCCGTTTTGTCGGCGAAGTTTCCCACTGGTTTGGCCCCAAGGGAGATTCATTAACTAGATCCCAAGTATCTTTAGGTGCTTTAGTTTGGGGGAGGGATATATGAAGTATCTTTAGGTGCTTTAGTTTGGGGGAGGGATATATGAAGTATCTTTAGGTGCTATCGTTTGGGGGAGGGATATATGAAGTATCTTTAGGTGCTTTAGTTTGAGGGAGGGATATATGAAGTATCTTTAGGTGCTTTAGTTTGGGGGAGGGATATATGAAGTATCTTTAGGTGCTTTCGTTTGGGGGAGGGATATATGAAGTATCTTTAGGTGCTTTCGTTTGGGGGAGGGATATATGAAGTATCTTTAGGTGCTTTAGTTTGGGGGAGGGATATATGAAGTATCTTTAGGTGCATTAGTTTGGGGGAGGGATATATGAAGTATCTTTAGGTGCATTAGTTTGGGGGAGGGATATATGAAGTATCTTTAGGTGCGTTTCGTTTGGGGGAGGGATATATGAAGTATCTTTAGGTGCGTTTCGTTTGGGGGAGGGATATATGAAGTATCTTTAGGTGCTTTAGTTTGGGGGAGGGATATATGAAGTATCTTTAGGTGCGTTTCGTTTGGGGGAGGGATATATGAAGTATCTTTAGGTGCTTTAGTTTGGGGGAGGGATATATGAAGTATCTTTAGGTGCTTTAGTTTGGGGGAGGGATATATGACGTATCTTTAGGTGCTTTCGTTTGGGGGGAGGGATATATGACGTATCTTTAGGTGCTTTAGTTTGGGGGAGGGATATATGAAGTATCTTTAGGTGCTTTAGTTTGGGGGAGGGATATATGAAGTATCTTTAGGTACGTTTCGTTTGGGGGAGGGATATATGAAGTATCTTTAGGTGCGTTTCGTTTGGGGGAGGGATATATGAAGTATCTTTAGGTGCTATAATTTGGGGGAGGGATATATGAAGTATCTTTAGGTGCTTTAGTTTGGGGGAGGGATATATGAAGTATCTTTAGGTGCTTTAGTTTGGGGGGAGGGATATATGACGTATCTTTAGGTGCTTTAGTTTGGGGGAGGGATATATGAAGTATCTTTAGGTGCTTTAGTTTGGGGGAGGGATATATGACGTATCTGTAGGTGCTTTAGTTTGGGGGAGGGATATATGACGTATCTGTAGGTGCTTTAGTTTGGGGGGAGGGATATATGACGTATCTGTAGGTGCTTTAGTTTGGGGGAAGGATATATGACGTATCTGTAGGTGCTTTAGTTTGGGGGAGGGATATATGAAGTATCTTTAGGTGCTTTTGTTTGGGGGAGGGATATATGACGTATCTTTAGGTGCTTTAGTTTGGGGGGAGGGATATATGACGTATCTGTAGGTGCTTTAGTTTGGGGGAAGGATATTTGACGTATCTGTAGGTGCTTTAGTTTGGGGGAGGGATATATGAAGTATCTTTAGGTGCTTTAGTTTGGGGGGAGGGATATATGACGTATCTGTAGGTGCTTTAGTTTGGGGGGAGGGATATATGACGTATCTTTAGGTGCTTTAGTTTGGGGGGAGGGATATATGAAGTATCTTTAGGTGCTTTAGTTTGGGGGAGGGATATATGACGTATCTTTAGGTGCTTTAGTTTGGGGGGAGGGATATATGAAGTATCTTTAGGTGCTTTAGTTTGGGGGAGGGATATATGACGTATCTTTAGGTGCTTTAGTTTGGGGGAGGGATATATGACGTATCTTTGGGTGCTTTAGTTTGGGGGGAGGGATATATGACGTATCTGTAGGTGCTTTAGTTTGGGGGAGGGATATATGAAGTATCTTTAGGTGCTTTAGTTTGGGGGGAGGGATATATGAAGTTTTTTAGTGTTAATGTTACTGCCTTTTGAAGTGGGTGAACACGGTTCCTATCCGAATGTCAGCTACTTATGACCTTGGGCATAGTCTCTTCGTCTCAGGCACGAGCGTTAGATTGTAAGCTCTGTGGGGCAGGGACTGGCTGTACAACAAATGACATCTAACCTGCTGCATAGCCATGTCCTGGTCCTTAATGCTGGGTGATGTAGCTCTCCCACACGGGAGCTTGTGTGGCAGGAAGGGGTTAACGCTTGGATTGATTCCGGAGGCGTCCTTATACAGAGAGACGGACTAACCCCACAGGAGATATTTGTAGAAGCCTTACCCGACAATGACACATTCTTTGTGTATAAACTGTACGCGTTTAGATGCCAAAGACGACAGCTTGGGTTGGAGTTGGCATTCAGGGAAGAATCCACGCGGCGCGCGAGCGGCCATGTATAAACGCAGGCGCCCTGATGAAGTCTGATTACATTTGCTTCAAGAAGCGGTGCCTCTTGGGACTTTTGTTTTGAAAACCCAGGTATGGAGGAGGGGGTCCTTGGAGATGAAACCGCGTGGATTTTAGCTCCGGGAACCCCCTGCATCCTGAGATACTTGGCGTCTAAAAGTGCTGCTGGTTACATCTCCGGCTGGACGCACAATATGGAGGTCTAACGGTCTCGCTGGCCAAAAGGGAATCGCGACGTCATCCCGTCAGCTCCTATTGCCTGTGTGACCTGGGAGCTTTACACTCTCAGGAGATACAGGCAGCGGGGTCTGCGGGGGGGGGGGGGGGGGAGGAGCAGGAAGCGTATTACACCTCGTTTATTTGTCTTTATAATGGTGTATTTTAGAAAGTGACCTTTGACTCTCTCTCTGTCGCAGACAATGCCTTCACGTCACAGCACTACCTGGAGTTCTCCCACCGCTTCCCGCGGCGCTCCTGGGAAGATTCCCGCAGGTTTTTCTTGAAAAAAGAAGAAGATTCCTAAGAAATGATGTTGTATTTTTAATGGAAACCTTTGAATGCAGGACGGGCAGTTTCGGACGCGGGACGGGCAGTTTCGGACGCGGGACGGGCAGTCTCGGACGCGGGACACAGAACGTGTACAGGATTTTGATACTCCGTGTCATTGTACCGTGGGCCTACTCGGTTATGGGTAGAAATACCTTAATATATTTAATTTGCACTATTTATATGTTCAGTATTGTAGATAGTGTACAGCAGGGGTGGCCACCAGCAGGCCAGGATATCCCTGCTTCAGCACAGGTGGCTCAATCAGTGGCTCATTCGAAGACAGAGCCATTGATTGAGCCACCTGTGCTGAAGCAGAGATATCATGAAAAGCTGAACTGTTGGAGAACCTTGAGGACTGGCGTTGGCCGCCGCTGGTGTACTGTGTGCTGTGTAACGTTGCGTACCTGAGAGCCGGTATGAAGTCCCCCTGCCGGGAATGCCGGGGGCGTGGCAGTGAAGGGGTTAACACAGAAAGAGCCGGGAAGCCGAGCGTGGGGAACGTGCTGAGAGAAACACTTCTGTTCTTATATTTCTTGCAATAAAATAACTTATTCTCCTTCGTGTGTCTGTGCTTGTTGTTATTAGTCCCTCTGCGTGGCGCTGGCCCATTCCACGGCCACTGTTGGGTCGTAGTCCAATAAAAACCCACGTGGCTGCAGGCGTGGCCTGTTCTGCCTTGTAATGTGTTCCCGGACACGGCAGCCATTGAAGACTCGAATCGTACATTTGACCCGTTAAGCCAGGAGTAGTCAACTCAAGCCCTCAAGGGCCACCAACAGGGCAGGTGTTCAGGATATCCCTGCTTCAGCACAGGTGGCTCATTCAAAGACTGCACCACCTGCGCTGAAGGGCTGGAGTTGGCCTCCCCTGGCGTTAAAGAAATGGAGCAGCGGGAGAATGTGGAAATATACAAGCTGCATTAATTCTGCATCAATTTCCAAGTGACGTTATGGGCTGAAGCAAGTCCCCCAATCCTAATGTACCACCCCCCCACACACAACCCTCCGGGAGGGGGGGGGGGGGTGAAGTAAGTCCCCCAATCCTAATGTACCACCCCCCCCACACACAACCCTCCGGGAGGGGGGGGGGTGAAGCAAGTCCCCCGAACCTAATGTACCCCCCCCACTCACACAACCCTCTAGGGGGGTGTGTGAAGCGAGTCCCCCGAATGTACAGGAGGAGGGCAGAGGGGATATACAGGAGGAGGGCAGAAGGATATACAGGAGGAGGGCAGAAGGATATACAGGAGGAGACTCAGCTGCCTTTAGCATTGATATAAGTTAGTATGTTTGAATATCAAAAGGTGGTTTTTTTTTTTTCTCCCCCTCGTAACTCTGTGCTGTTAATTGACCAACTGGAACAAGCTGATTTCTTGGGGAGGGGGAGGGTCATGTGACTGCTTTAGCTGTATAAAACCAATACCCCCTCTGCATTTGCAGGAACTGCATTGGCATTTTAGTGAGCTTTTAAGTGAGAAGATAGTTAGACTATAGTTTGACTAGAGGTGACTGGGAACTGCATCCTACTGCACATGGCTACAAACGGTGAGCTATTCTGATCACACTATGATCCCTGCTGTTTAGTCTGCACACACACACACTTGGCTCAAAACAGCTCCATGCAGCATTACCTACCTCTGGCATAATGAACCTGTTTTTTACCTCTACTTTGTTCTTTCTCATGTCCTCATTGAAATGTTACTCTCTCTATCCACTACACACTCCCCCCTCCTGGCCCACGCCCGACATCACCATACACCCTGGATTACTCAAAAGCCTTGCACTATCTACTGAATGTTGGTGGAGAACTCTAAAAACCAGCACACCCACCACTGCTCACTCTAATGGCAAACACCACAAAGTAACAACTTGCAAACAACTACTCAAATTTCTACTCATACTATTACTCTCTTTAGCAGGTGATATTGAACCTAACCCAGGTCCTCCCACTTCAACTCTGTCCCATGCCCCTGAGAATTCCACCTTCAAATTCCAAAAAGGGCTATCTGTCGCCCATATAAACATCCGGAGCCTGCTGCCCAAACTGGATGAACAAAGGGCATGGTGCCTTATGCATAAACCCAAAGCCATCGTTCTTACAGAAACATGGCTAACCCCTAAAACCCCTGATGCAAATATCGCTATTCACGGATACTCCATTTTTAGGAGAGATAGGTCAAAGAGAGGAGGAGGGGTGTTATTTTATATTGCAGACACATTACAATTTACACTGTTAAATTGCCCCCCAAGCCCACCCTCTTTTGAAATCCTAGTTGGCAGAATCTGCGTCCCCTTTTCTAAGCCCATCTTGCTAGCTGGCATCTACCGCCCCCCTAAAGCCCCTCTACAATCCCTGACTGGTATCACCCAGTTTCTTGGCTCCATTTCCTCTCTGAATGAGAAGAGTGAGCTGCTAGTTCTTGGGGATTTCAACTTCAATTGGCTTGACCCTAAAAACCACAAAATACACACACAAATTAAATCGCTTAACCTGCAACTCATTTCCCAACCCACACGGACAAACCTGAAATCGCACAACCATTCCTTGCTTGACTGGATACTCTCCTCAAATCCCAGCAGAATCCAATCCTCTGGCATCCTTCCTGACATTTTCAGTGACCATGCAATAGTGTACTGTGTAAGGAAAATTAAACTGAGTTCTTAAAACTCTGCGATACCCATGCTCCATTACGCAGAATAAGGGTACGGGGGGCCCACCTTCCATGGGTTACACCTGACTTTATAGCACTCTACCAGTTCAGGGATGCCTTGTGGAAAAGCCACAAAGTAACTGCCACTACCAAGGATCTCAATCACTACAGATGCCTGCGGAACATGTGCACAAGGCAAACAAGGCATGCAAGAGCACAATATTACTCTGAAAATCTCCACCAGAACATTCCAGCCTTCTAACCATCAACAGCCAAGTAACATCACTAAGGGCGATATTACTCTGACAAACCCCACCGACATTGCAAATGCATTCAATGATTACTTTGTGGGGTGTGCTACAAACTTATTAGTGAAACGCAGGCCAAACCACAAACCTGAATCATCCTGGGAGTACCCCTATAGCCCCACCCCCTCCCAACACTGCCCACAAATTTCAATTTGGCCCAGTATCCGAAGAGGAGATTACACAAGCGCTTCTCAAATTAAAACTAAGCAGCCAATGTGGACCTGACTTACTACAATCTAGGTTCCTAAGACTTGGTGCCCCAGCCATTGCCAAACCAATTGCTTCCATAGTCAACTCTATCCTGTCTGCAGGCCATATCCCTAAGACCTGGAAAGCTGCCAGAGTTGTCCCAATCTTCAAAAGTGGGGACAAAAACACTGTCTCAAACTACAGGCCAATCTCCCTTCTCCCAATCCTATCCAAAGTCATGGAAAAATGTGTCCACTCCCAATTAAGCGATTACTATAACAAGACAAATTTCCCTAGCCAATTCCAATCTGGCTTTCGCGCCAAACACTCCACCGTAACTACCCTGCTAAACGTTTGCAATGAGATCCAGTGTGGAATGGAACGGGGACAACTCACTGGTGCAATATTCCTAGATTTTGCAAAGGCTTTTGACACAGTTGATCATGCTATCCTGCTTAACAAACTCCAGAGCTCTGGAATAGGGAAGCATGCTTTAAACTGGTTTCAGTCCTACCTATCAGGTAGATCCCAACATGTGTCCATCTCTGGCTCTAACTCTAACCCTTTTGTCACTGCACAGTCTGGCTAGTGGAGTATATAGCAAGGAATGGGTACTTCTTGAAGGAATAGGGAGTGAGCAATAGGGGAGACCCTGGTAATCGCACCCAGTGCTAGGAGTAAACAATTACCTAAAACTGCCTAATGGGCAAAACAATAAACTTTTATTAAACATCTATATATACACACAATATAACGGCGCAAGAATGAATAGTAAAAACAACTAAAACACAGGTACGGGTGTATGCAGGAGGTGCGTATGCAGTGGATAACTATAATACAAATATATTGATAAACCCTCCTGGTAGAGTCGCAAGGTGGAGAGGATATATAGTAAAGGTGGTAGTAACTGGTATTGTCGCTAGAGCTGATAGTACTCGCTAATAAGCAAGCAAGATCTACCACCTAAATGTAGGGAGGGGTGTGTTGGGAGTATAACTGTTGCTCAGAGTGTATAGATCATAGATAATACAAATCGTGCTGTAGTCAGTGTAGCTGCTGCTGTGGCAGTATTAGTATAATAACAGTCTCACCATGTATGTCAAGTGCAGCTATAGCTAGTATGCTCACGATTTATAGCAGCAATTGCCTGTGTAATGCCCCATAGGTGGCTGGATCGCCAGAATCGCCTTAGCCTCCGATACACCAATGCGTTCCCTCCCCACTACTAGAGCGATCTCACCCGTGACCTCCGACGTCAACGCGATGACGTCATCCCGACGTACGTTTCGCGCTCGGGGGCTGGCGCTTTCTCAAGGTAGGGACCTTTGACAAAGGGCTGCATAGCCTGAAACGCGTCAGAGTTTGTCTTGTCTCCCCTTCGTGTCAAACCATGTCTCAATAAATATATTTTTAACCCCTCAACTGCTGGTGCTGGCCCCATTCCTCAGCTGTGCTCCGCTGCAAATCCTTGGATTTCAAGCTTTCCTGTTATTATACTAATACTGCCACAGCAGCAGCTACACTGACTACAGCACGATTTGTATTATCTATGATTGTGACGCCTGACACTGCTCGATCTATACACTCTGAGCAACAGTTATACTCCCAACACACCCCTCCCTACATTTAGGTGGTATATCTTGCTTGCTTATTAGCGAGTACTATCAGCTCTAGCGACTATACCAGTTACTACCACCTTTACTATATATCCTCTCCACCTTGCGACTCTACCAGGAGGGTTTATCAATATATTTGTATTATAGTTATCCACTGCATACGCACCTCCTGCATACACCCGTACCTGTGTTTTAGTTGTTTTTACTATTCATTCTTGCGCCGTTATATTGTGTGTATATATAGATGTTTAATAAAAGTTTATTGTTTTGCCCATTAGGCAGTTTTAGGTAATTGTTTACTCCTAGCACTGGGTGCGATTACCAGGGTCTCCCCTATTGCTCACTCCCTATTCCTTCAAGAAGTACCCATTCCTTGCTATATACTCCACTAGCCAGACTGTGCAGTGACAAAAGGGATCTGTGGGAGATCACTCTGTTGTCCCCCTTTCTACTTGCTATGCCAGTACTATCCCTTTGCACCGGCTACTATTATTGCTATTTGGTGAGCGGTATACTTATAGTTATTCTATCTAACTCTAACCCCCTGGATATCACCTGTGGAGTCCCGCAAGGCTCTGTTCTGGGGCCCCTACTCTTCTCAGTGTTCATCAATGATCTCCCCACAGCTTGTAAGGAAGCCTCATTACACATGTATGTAGATGACACAATCCTGTATGCACACAGCCATAGCCTCTCTGACCTTCAACACATACTTCAGTCTGACTTTTTGAGACTCGAAAATTGGATTTCCCAAAACAAACTGTTTTTAAACACTGACAAGACTGTAACAATGGTATTTGGGACCAAGACTAAATTTTTAAAGCTTTCAGCGACTGAGCTCCACATTAGAACCAACACTAACACCACCCTAACCCCTGTCACTAGTTTTAAATACCTGGGCATATGGCTTGACTCCCACTTAACATTCGGGATGCACATTGATACCCTGACAACCAAGACCTAGGAAAACTAGGGGTACTTTACAGGAACAAATCCTCCCTAAGGCTGCGTCCATAGATGGACCAGCCGTGCTGAGGCATGTGCACGCTCCGCGCTGAGCCCCTGCACCCTCAATGAGGATGCCTTGAGAGGGGGCTCACGCGAGCGTCCGCAGGCGTGCTGACGAGTTGGAGGTTTCAGCCGAGCGCCAAGCTGTTTTTCAGCGCGCTGTCGGCTGAAAACCTCCAATCACAGCACAGCAGCGTCAACGTCACGGCGCCGTGACATTGACGTCAGTGCGTCGTGGGCGATTGGCCCAGCGACATCACTGCCCCGCCTCCAACCACCTCCCCCCGGCTCCCTTCGCGCACGCTGGCTCGCCTGCAAGTTCGTGCAATCGCGCTGACTGAAGCAGGCGAGCCTCAGCGTTAGCGCGCCTCCGCTCTCCCCCACACCTCTATGGCCCGGGCCTAAGTCTCCTGGTCAGAAAGCGTGTCGCACAGCAGATGCTAATGCCAGTTATTGACTATGGAGACATAGTATATGGCTCGGCAACTCAATCCCACCTTAGCAAAC
Organism: Ascaphus truei; assembly: GCF_040206685.1. NCBI lineage: Eukaryota > Metazoa > Chordata > Amphibia > Anura > Ascaphidae > Ascaphus > Ascaphus truei. Next base: position 32,582,975 of record NC_134500.1, read on the forward strand.
TTGACACCCTCTACAATTCAATTTGTTGTTTTGTTCTCCAATGCAACAACAACACACATCACTGCGAAAAGCTCAAAGAACTAGATTGGTCATCACTCGAGTCTAGGCGCAAAGTTCACCTTTCCTGTCTTGCCTTCAAATACTTTCTGGGCAAGCTACCCCTGTATCTGAGCAAGCTCCTCACCCCTACCACACGCAGCACCTATCACCTGAGACCTCACTCCAAAAGACTGTTCATGGTCCCAAGGCTCAACAAAGTATCCGGCCGCTCCTCCTTCTCTTACCGTGCGCCCCAAAACTGGAACAATCTACCAGAGACTCTCACATCCACCATCAGTTTAAGTTCTTTCAAATCTAAGGCTGTCTCACATTTTAATCTGGTCTGTAACTGTTTCATACGCTCATAATATATATTTTCTTTAACTGTGCATGCAATGTCTTGTATATAATGTATACCCTGTTCATTTATGTAACTGTATTTGTAACCATGTATTATTTGTCATATTAACTATGCCCAGGACATACTTGAAAACGAGAGGTAACTCTCAATGTATTACTTCCTGGTAAAACATTTTTTATAAATATAAATAAATACAGGAGGAGGGGAGGGCAGAGGGGATATACAGGAGGAGGGCAGAGGGATATACAGGAGGAGGGCAGAGGGATATACAGGAGGAGAGCAGAGGGATATACAGGAGGAGAGCAGAGGGGTATACAGGAGGAGAGCAGAGGGATATACAGGAGGAGGGCAGAGGGGACTATACAGGAGGAGGGCAGAGGGATATACAGGAGGAGGGCAGAGGGATATACAGGAGGAGGGCAGAGGGATATACAGGAGGAGGGCAGAGGGAATATACAGGAGGAGGGCAGAGGGATATACAGGAGGAGGGCAGAGGGATATACAGGAGGAGGGCAGAGGGATATACAGGAGGAGGGCAAAGGGGACTATACAAGAGGAGGGGAGAGGGATATACAGGTGGAGAGCAGAGGGGTATACAGGAGTAGGGCAGAGGGATATACAGGAGGAGAGAAGAGGGGTATACAGGAGGAGAGCAGAGGGGATATACAGGAGGAGGGCAGAGGGATATACAGGAGGAGAGCAGAGGGGACTATACAAGAGGAGGGGAGAGGGATATACAGGTGGGGAGCAGAGGGGTATACAGGAGGAGGGCAGAGGGATATACAGGAGGAGAGAAGAGGGGTATACAGGAGGAGAGCAGAGGGGATATACAGGAGGAGGGCAGAGGGATATACAGGAGGAGAGCAGAGGGGATATACAGGAGGAGAGCAGAGGGGATATACAGGAGGAGGGCAGAGGGGACTTTGCCATCAGATAAAGCAGACAGCGGGGTGGGGGAGGCTTAGCACTCGGGCAGGGGGAGGCTTAGCACCTCGGGTGGGGGGGGGGGGGCTTAGCTCCCGGGGGTGGGGAAAGCTTAGCACCCGGAGGTGGGGGAGGCTTAGCACCTGGGGTGGGGGAGGGTTAGCACCTGGAGTGGGTGGGGGGGCTTAGCACCCGGGGGTCGGGGTGGCTTAGCACCCGGGGGTGGGGGAGGCTTAGCACCCGGGGGTGGGGGGAGGCTTAGCACCCGGGGGTGGGGGGAGGCTTAGCACCTGGAGTGGGGGGACTTAGCACCTGGGGCTGGGGGAAAGCTTAGCACTTGGGGCTGGGGGAAGGCTTAGCACCCAGGGGTGGGAGGAGGCTTAGCACCCGGGGGTGGGGCAACGCTTAGCACCCAGGGGTGGGGGAGGCTAAGCACATGGGGCTGGGGGAAGGCTTAGCACCCAGGGGTGGGAGATGCTTAGCACCCAGGGGTGGGAGGAGGCTTAGCACCCGGGGGTGGGAGGAGGCTTAGCACCCGGGGGTGGGAGGAGGCTTAGCACCTGTTGCTGAAGCACAGTGAGGGGTTTGCCGTGCCTCCTAATATTCCACATCCCCCCCCTCCCTCCGCAGAGCAGCGGAGATCACTGCGCAGTCAGCGTGTAAATATACTATTAGCAACTCATTCCGGCTACACTACATATACAGGGAAAGCACTTAGGCATGGAGCGCCTCGTCCTGTAGAAGGCCAAGAGTATGAGAACCCACAGAATATACCATGCAACGGGTAGGGGGGACGGGCAGGGGGGTCCTAGAAAATTCACCAGGGCAGTCATAATTACCAGACATTTCTAAGACATGCCTTAGTGACGTAACCCTGTAATTACTGCATCTCCCCCTAACCCCTAATGAGAGCCGCGTGCCCACCAGCGGTGTAACAGCCGGGGACTGGGCAGTACAGAGAGAGGCAGGAGGCACTTTATCGGGTACCAGCAAGACCTCATCTAGAGTATTGTGCTTAGTCCTGGAGAGTATGGGGCATAGTCATTAAACTCGGATATTGTCCGTGTGAAATCGCATGAGATTTAACACATATATAAATATATAAAGGGTTAATATGTGCAGCTTAGAGGGGACGGGATATGAGAGACACGTCACAAATATAAAGGGTTAATATGTGCAGCTTAGAGGGGAGAAGGGAGAGGGGGATATGAGAGACACGTCACAAATATAAAGGGTTAATATGTGCAGCATAGAGGAGAGAAGGGAGAGGGGGATATGAGAGACACTGTCACATATATAAAGGGTTAATATGTGCAGGTTAGAGGGGAGAAGGGAGAGGGGGATATGAGAGACACGTCACAAATATAAAGGGTTAATATGTGCAGCTTAAAGGGGAGAAGGGAGAGGGGGATATGAGAGACACTGTCACATATATAAAGGGTTAATATGTGCAGCTTAAAGGGGAGAAGGGAGAGGGGGATATGAGAGAAACTGTCACATATATAAAGGGTTAATATGTGCAGCTTAAAGGGGAGAAGGGAGAGGGGATATGAGAGACACTGTCACATATATAAAAGGTTAATATGTGCAGCTTAAAGGGGAGAAGGGAGAGGGGATATGAGAGACACTGTCACATATATAAAAGGTTAATATGTGCAGCTTAAAGGGGAGAAGGGAGAGGGGGATATGAGAGAAACTGTCACATATTAAAGGGTTAATATGTGCAGGTTAGAGGGGAGAAGGGAGAGGGGGATATGAGAGAACCTGTCACATATATAAAAGGTTAATATGTGCAGCTTAGAGGGGAGAAGGGAGAGGGGGATATGAGAGAAACTGTCACATATATAAAGGGTTAATATGTGCAGCTTAGAGGGGAGAAGGGAAAGGGGGATATGAGAGATACTGTCACATATATAAAGGGTTAATATGTGCAGCTTAGAGGGGAGAAGGGAGAGGGGGATATGAGAGATACTGTCACATATATAAAGGGTTAATTTGTGCAGCTTAGAGGGGAGAAGGGAGAGGGAGATATGAGAGAAACTGTCACATATTAAAGGGTTAATATGTGCAGGTTACAGGGGAGAAGGGAGAGGGGGATATGAGAGACGGTCACATATATAAAGGGTTAATATGTGCAGCTTGAGGAGAGAAGGGAGAGGGGGATATGAGAGATACTGTCGCATATATAAAGGGTTAATATGTGCAGGTTAGAGGGGAGAAGGGAGAGCGGGATATGAGAGATACTGTCGCATATATAAAGGGTTAATATGTGCAGCTTAGAGGGGAGAAGGGGGAGGGGGATATGAGAGAAACTGTCACATATTAAAGGGTTAATATGTGCAGGTTAGAGGGGAGAAGGGAGAGGGGGATATGAGAGAAACTGTCACATATATAAAGGGTTAATATGTGCAGGTTAGAGGAGAGAAGGGAGAGGGGGATATGAGAGAAACTGTCAAATATATAAAGGGTTAATATGTGCAGCTTAGAGGGGAGAGGGGAAAGGGAGATATGAGAGATACTGTCACATATATAAAGGGTTAATATGTGCAGCTTAGAGGGGAGAAGGGAGAGGGGGATATGAGAGAAACTGTCACATATATAAAGGGTTAATATGTGCAGCGTAGAGGGGAGAAGGGAGAGGGGGTATGAGAGAAACGGTCACATATATAAAGGGTTAATATGTGCAGCTTAGAGGAGAGAAGGGAGAGGGGATATGAGAGAACCTGTCACATATATAAAGGGTTAATATGTGCAGCTTAGAGGGGAGAAGGGAGAGGGGGATATGAGAGAAACTGTCACATATATAAAGGGTTAATATGTGCAGCTTAGAGGAGAGAAGGGAGAGGGGATATGAGAAAAAAGGTCACATATAAAGGGTTAATATGTGCAGCTTAGAGAGGAGAAGGGAAAGGGGATATGAGAGAAACTGTCACATATATAAAGGGTTAATATGTGCAGCGTAGAGGGGAGAAGGGAGAGGGGGTATGAGAGAAACGGTCACATATATAAAGGGTTAATATGTGCAGCTTAGAGGAGAGAAGGGAGAGGGGATATGAGAGAACCTGTCACATATATAAAGGGTTAATATGTGCAGCTTAGAGGGGAGAAGGGAGAGGGGGATATGAGAGAAACTGTCACATATATAAAGGGTTAATATGTGCAGCTTAGAGGGGAGAAGGGAGAGGGGGATATGAGAGACACTGTCACATATATAAAGGGTTAATATGTGCAGCTTAGAGGAGAGAAGGGAGAGGGGGATATGAGAAACACTATCACATATATATATATATATAAAGGGTTAATATGTGCAGCTTAGAGGAGAGAAGGGAGAGGGGGATATGAGAGATACTGTCACATATATAAAGGGTTAATAAGTGCAGCTTAGAGGAGAGAAGGGAGAGGGGATATGAGAGAAACTGTCACATATATAAAGGGTTAATATGTGCAGGTTAGAGGGGAGAGGGGGATATGAGAGATACTGTCACATATATAAAGGGTTAATATGTGCAGCTTAGAGGGGAGAACGGAGAGGATATATATATAAAGGGTTAATAAGTGCAGCTTAGAGTAGAGAAGAGAGAGGGGATATGAGAGAAACTGTCACATATATAAAGGGTTAATATGTGCAGCTTAGAGGGGAGAAGGGAGAGGATATATATATATATAAAGGGTTAATATGTGCAGCTTAGAGGGGAGAAGGGAGAGGGGATATGAGAGACACTGTCACCTATATAAAGGGTTAATATGTGCAGCTTAGAGGGGAGAAGGGAGAGGATATATATATAAAGGGTTAATATGTGCAGCTTAGAGGGGAGAATGGAGATGATATATATATATAAAGGGTTAATATGTGCAGCTTAGAGGGGAGAATGGAGAGGGGATATGAGAGAAACTGTCACATATATAAAGGGTTAATATGCGCAGCTTAGAGGGGAGATGGGAGAGGGGATATGAGAGAAACTGTCACATATATAAAGGGTTAATATGTGCAGCTTAGAGGGAAGAAGGGAGACGGGGATATGAGTGATACTGTCACATATATAAAGGGTTAATATGTGCAGCTTAGAGGGGAGAAGGGAGAGGATATATATATAAAGGGTTAATATGTGCAGCTTAGAGGGGAGAATGGAGAGGGGATATGAGAGAAACTGTCACATATATAAAGGGTTAATATGCGCAGCTTAGAGGGGAGATGGGAGAGGGGATATGAGAGAAACTGTCACATATATAAAGGGTTAATATGTGCAGCTTAGAGGGGAGAAGGGAGACGGGGATATGAGAGATACTGTCACATATATAAAGGGTTAATATGTGCAGCTTAGAGGGGAGAAGGGAGAGGATATATATATATAAAGGGTTAATATGTGCAGCTTAGAGGGGAGAAGGGAGAGGGGATATGAGAGACACTGTCACCTATATAAAGGGTTAATATGTGCAGCTTAGAGGGGAGAAGGGAGAGGGGGATATGAGAGACACTGTCACATATATAAAGGGTTAATATGTGCAGCTTATAGGAGAGTAGGGAGAGGGGGATATGAGAGAATCTGTCACATATAAAGGGTTAATATGTGCAGCTTAGAGGGGAGAAGGGAGAGGGGTATATGAGAGAAACTGTCACATATATAAAGGGTTAATATGTGCAGCTTAGAGGGGAGAAGGGAAAGGGGGATATGAGAGATACTGTCACGTATATAAAGGGCTAATTTGTGCAGCTTAGAGGGGAGAAGGGAGAGGGGGATATGAGAGAAACTGTCACATATATAAAGGGTTAATATGTGTAGCGTAGAGGGGAGAAGGGAGAGGGGTATATGAGAGAAACTGTCACATATATAAATGGTTAATATGTGCAGCTTAGAGGAGAGAAGGGAGAGGGGGATATGAGAGACACTATCACATATATAAAGGGTTAATATGTGCAGCTTAGAGGGGAGAAGGGAGAGGGTATATATATAAAGGGTTAATAAGTGCAGCTTAGAGAAGAGAAGAGAGAGGGGATATGAGAGAAACTGTCACATATATAAAGGGTTAATATGTGCAGCTTAGAGGGGAGAAGGGAGAGGGTATATATATATAAAGGGTTAATATGTGCAGCTTAGAGGAGAGAAGGGAGAGGGGATATGAGAGAAACTGTCACACATATAAAGGGTTAATATGTGCAGCTCAGAGGGGAGAAGGGAGAGGGTATATATATAAAGGTTTAATATGTGCAGCTTAGAGGAGAGAAGGGAGAGGGGATATGAGAGAAACTGTCACACATATAAAGGGTTAATATGTGCAGCTCAGAGGGGAGAAGGGAGAGGGGATATGGGAGATACTGTCACATATATAAAGGGTTAATATGTGCAGCTTAGAGGGGAGAAGGGAGAGGGGATGTGAGAGAAACTGTCACATATATAAAGGGTTAATATGTGCAGGTTAGAGGGGAGAGGGGGATATGAGAGATACTGTCACATATATAAAGGGTTAATATGTGCAGCTTAGAGGGGAGAACGGAGAGGATATATATATAAAGGGTTAATAAGTGCAGCTTAGAGTAGAGAAGAGAGAGGGGATATGAGAGAAACTGTCACATATATAAAGGGTTAATATGTGCAGCTTAGAGGGGAGAAGGGAGAGGATATATATATATAAAGGGTTAATATGTGCAGCTTAGAGGGGAGAAGGGAGAGGGGATATGAGAGACACTGTCACCTATATAAAGGGTTAATATGTGCAGCTTAGAGGGGAGAAAGGAGAGGGGATATGAGAGAAACTGTCACATATATAAAGGGTTAATATGTGCAGCTTAGAGGGGAGAAGGGAGAGGATATATATATAAAGGGTTAATATGTGCAGCTTAGAGGGGAGAATGGAGAGGATATATATATATAAAGGGTTAATATGTGCAGCTTAGAGGGGAGAATGGAGAGGGGATATGAGAGAAACTGTCACATATATAAAGGGTTAATATGCGCAGCTTAGAGGGGAGATGGGAGAGGGGATATGAGAGAAACTGTCACATATATAAAGGGTTAATATGTGCAGCTTAGAGGGAAGAAGGGAGACGGGGATATGAGTGATACTGTCACATATATAAAGGGTTAATATGTGCAGCTTAGAGGGGAGAAGGGAGAGGATATATATATAAAGGGTTAATATGTGCAGCTTAAAGGGGAGAATGGAGAGGGGATATGAGAGAAACTGTCACATATATAAAGGGTTAATATGCGCAGCTTAGAGGGGAGATGGGAGAGGGGATATGAGAGAAACTGTCACATATATAAAGGGTTAATATGTGCAGCTTAGAGGGGAGAAGGGAGACGGGGATATGAGAGATACGGTCACATATATAAAGGGTTAATATGTGCAGCTTAGAGGGGAGAAGGGAGAGGATATATATATAAAGGGTTAATATGTGCAGCTTAGAGGGGAGAAGGGAGAGGGGATATGAGAGACACTGTCACATATATAAAGGGTTAATATGTGCAGCTTATAGGAGAGTAGGGAGAGGGGGATATGAGAGAATCTGTCACATATAAAGGGTTAATATGTGCAGCTTAGAGGGGAGAAGGGAGAGGGGTATATGAGAGAAACTGTCACGTATATAAAGGGTTAATATGTGCAGCTTAGAGGGGAGAAGGGAAAGGGGGATATGAGAGATACTGTCACGTATATAAAGGGCTAATTTGTGCAGCTTAGAGGGGAGAAGGGAGAGGGGGATATGAGAGAAACTGTCACATATATAAAGGGTTAATATGTGCAGCGTAGAGGGGAGAAGGGAGAGGGGGATATGAGAGAAACTGTCACATATATAAATGGTTAATATGTGCAGCTTAGAGGAGAGAAGGGAGAGGGGGATATGAGAGACACTATCACATATATAAAGGGTTAATATGTGCAGCTTAGAGGGGAGAAGGGAGAGGGTATATATATAAAGGGTTAATAAGTGCAGCTTAGAGAAGAGAAGAGAGAGGGGATATGAGAGAAACTGTCACATATATAAAGGGTTAATATGTGCAGCTTAGAGGGGAGAAGGGAGAGGGTATATATATATATAAAGGGTTAATATGTGCAGCTTAGAGGAGAGAAGGGAGAGGGGATATGAGAGAAACTGTCACACATATAAAGGGTTAATATGTGCAGCTCAGAGGGGAGAAGGGAGAGGGGATATGGGAGATACTGTCACATATATAAAGGGTTAATATGTGCAGCTTAGAGGGGAGAAGGGAGAGGGGATGTGAGAGAAACTGTCACATATATAAAGGGTTAATATGTGCAGCTTAGAGGGGAGAAGGGAGAGGGGATGTGAGAGACACTGTCACATATGTAGCGGTCATGTAAAATGGCTACAGTCATCTCTCCTGCTGACAGCAAGGCCTGGTAAGTTGTGGGCATGCCAGCAGTAATTATGGAGGTTTGCACTCACACCCTGGTGAGGTGCCCTATGTATGGATGGGAGTGGTCACAGGCTCTGACTCCATGGTTAGTGATGTCAGAGGTGTGTCAGCTCCAGAGTGTACATAAGGCACAGCACTGTGTCTAAGAGTTAGTTCTGCCAGAGTTCTGAGAGGAGTAAGAGTTATGTTATAGTAGCTGAATAAGAAGACTGTGTCCAGGGACCTGGCACAGAGTAAAGACATCCCGGCTGGGATAGGGAATCCCTATTTAAGGAGAACTACACCTTGTAAAGGGAAGTGCTGTGACCATGAAGGACTAATACACCCCATTGTGGAGGGCAGCATGGCCCACAGTCCAATAAAGATGCTCTTAATTACAAACCCTCTCGTGTACATGTGTGGAGTGATTGTACAGAGAGGAGCACCACAGAGGAGTTCCTCGCCAGGACCATCCCCAAGTGACCGAAGGGACCCTGATGAGGTGGAGGCGCTGCACTGGAACTAGGTAGGACTCAGCACACTACCTCAGCTGCCTGTCTGGACGGGTCATCCCCATACACCATCATGCGGGAGACTCAGGAGTCCTGTTGCCAACAGGTGCACCACCAGACACTACCACACTGTAATGGGGACCGGTTAGACCATAGGGGCCAATGTGAGATTGGGTGGGTCAGACCGGTTCACAAAAACCGTTACATTTGGAGGCGAGCTGCTGAGATCAGATCTGTCAACAGGACAGGCTCTAGCTACAGTAGGCACACTGGGAAACAGGGAGAGTGTCTGCTGCCACTCTGTGCTGCGTAGGGACGGACCTAGGGGTGGTCAGGGGCTGATGGAGTATGTCAGTTCGCAGGGACGACCTAGGGGCCTGAAAGGAGTGAGAGGTTTGGAGCCGGGCTATAGCTGACCGAGTCACTTTGAGGTAGTGCTAGTTGGTAGGACGCCAGAAGGGATAGCCTGTTAACGTGGTCAGGAATCCTGGAGAGGGTGTGTGCTAGGCTGACCAAGAGAGGTAGACGCCCCAAGTACTGCATGGCAGAGCCAGAGTACTCTAGCCCATTCCAGACACTTACCATAGGGAGCACAGACTGGGAGGAAGGAGACACAGCAGACACAGAGAGTGAGCCTAGCCTGAGGTAGTGCAACATGAGTCTAGCCTAGGTCAGGTACACATGTGGTGGTGCATCTGAGCAATCTTTATTGTACTGGTGTGGTGGCTGCCCCGCAGAGCGGAGCCCCATGTACGATAATTGGTACGAGAGCGTGACAACCCAAGGAATGGAGGACCCGCGTGGTGCGGAGAGCCCAACATGGCGACCAGAGGCTGATGGGGAAGGCACCCGTGGCGTGCGCCCCACTGAAGAGCAAACTGTCGCTGAGCTGTCTTTAACTAATCTGCTCTGGAGTGGAGCGAAGGCCGTGGCTGCCCCGTTTTTGTCCTGTCTGGGACACCGAGGGGCCACCCTTGAAGAGTGTGAGGACATTGTGATAACTGGGGGGAACCCAGCGAGGAAAGCAAACAAACTGACATTTCGGGCTTAAAAGCTATCCAAAATGGCGGTTCCCGCTTGCTAGGGAGACCGCGTGGGCCAGTCGCAGAGAAATTGGCTGATTCAGGACTTGCAAAAAGCTGGCCGGGAATGGCGCGAACAGCAGAGCCCCGCCCTGATGGGGGGTATGGCGCGAAAGCTATGGCTCCGCCTTCATGGACAGTGACTCACTCGGCCCCTGTGCTGAGTCAACCACTTAGTCTATGGGACCCTCCCCTGATTTCCACCAGGGGGAGTGACTTTCAACTATGGCCTGTGGGAATGCACCCACTGGGCCCAGGGACTGATATCCAGATGGCGCCACTACAAGAAGTAGTTCCGGCCGCGGAGGTAACGTGCAAAAAGGAGGGATATTTTGCACGCAAGGCGGCTGCCAGGAGAAGGCGGGAACTAGCCGCGGGAAAAGAATCCCACTCTGATGAGGAAACTGGCGCGAAAACGCAGACCGCGCCCCCTAGGACTGAGAAAGGCGCGACCTTAATTAAGGGGCATGCTATTCCCCTGTGGGAACCGCCCATAATTGCAACCCCTGGGGGCGGGTTCCAGCTATGCCAGCGGAGGGAGGAGCCGAAGCAGGAAGTGGCTGGCCCAGCAACTTCTACCAGTCAGTTGCGAGGAACCACTGACCTGGAGAGACCCACACAGAAAGTGGACCCTATAAAAAGGATGGCCTGCTCCTCCACTGTGCGCACTATGGTCTCCACCCAGCCCTACTCGGTACCCGGCGGGGTACTGGTAGTCAGGGTGGCCAACACCGAGACGGTGGTCGGGCTCTGCCTTCAATGCGGGCTGCCCGGAGGCACTGTTAACACAGCGGCACGTTGCCCACAATGCGGGACATTATACTTGTGGCCAATGCCGACGTTCATCCCGATCCAATCTGCTGACCCCCGGGGGATACGGCTAGGCGCTCCGCCGAGTCCCCTGATGCACTGTGGATCAGTCGTGCAAGTCCCGGAGAAAGGGGACTGGAGTCGATTAAATCGGCTGGGTCAGCAGCAACCGAGACGGTCGGGTCACCCCCCGACCGCACTGAAAAGAGACTATCGCCCCGATCGGTGACCCCTAAGTCGGGGAAGGGAGACTACTCGGATGAGGATCTCCGCGAGCTAGCGGAGGTGAAATCAAGGCCCAGGACAGAACCGGGGAGGACGACACCCCGTGGCGTGAGTAGCAGCCTGGAAAGCAGGGCGTCCCCCGCATATCGGCGAGCCGAGAGACGGAGTCCCTCCGCCCCAGGATATGGCGGCGACGGGCGAGAGACGCCTACACCCCTGCGGAATGGTAAGAGAAAGCCACTTACTTACCTTGCTCCGGTAGACGGTGTAGCGGAAACAAGGCCGTGCCAGGCCCAAGACGCACGTGCGGAGAAGATACCACTTCCGGTGGAGACGACGGCGGAGCTTCCGGACGTCGTCATCGAGGACGAGATCCCGCATGGGGGTCCAACTCAAGAAGGCGGCGCTTCCGGTTCCGGAGAGGACATCATTTCCGGTGGCGACGGCGGAACAGACGGAAAGGATGCAGCGACGCTCCGGCGATCGGGTGAAGGTCCCCGATCACCTCAAGGGCCCAAGAGCTGGATGGGCGAACCGCAGACTGAGGAGGGTGAGCTATCCTCATTGGATCAGTCCATGGACAGCCGGGAACGGGTCGTAGCCCCGTGGCGCATCCCCTCTTGCCCTTACGCCCAACCCCACGCCTTAGGTAAACTCCCTGCCCCTATCACCTGTTCCACGGGGTCCCCGCCTAGCCTAGAACTTGTGGACATACCTTTGGGGGGGGAGGAGAGACGGACTGGGGAAAGACAGCGCAGTTGCATTTCTCGGGGTGTGGGAGAATTAGGTAAGGCCGCGGTAGGCCGGTGGTTGCCTCCTGCGACCAACAAAACAGAGGACAAGGCCCTGGGATCATCACGGTGGTCCGTACCACGGTCGGCACGGACATCGGGGGTATTTTCGTGGGGGGATGCGGACGAGAGTGACTCAGGGGATTCGCACAGGTTCAAAGAACACCATTGGTGGGCCCCACTCTTTGAAGGTTATGTAGCCTGGATGGACCGTACGCGGTTTCTCATCCGTAGGGAGGAGGTAGTAGATTTTTGGTGGGCCGAAGGAGAATTCACCCCTGAGCAAAGAGACAAGGAGTTGCAGGACAGGTGGATTAAGATTGAGCACATGGAGATAGAGCCCATGGGTCCTGACACACTAACAGACCCTGTGGACCCTGATGAACCCCTGTCATGGGTGCTACCTGGGAGGGCAGGTAGGGCTGATCTGACTAGGATCAGTAGAGCGGAACGGGCAATAATGGCTCGATATAAGTCATCCCACGGGTTGGAGTACCCTTATGTCCCTGAACCCCTCATGGAGGAGATAGGAGAAAACAGGGAAAGGTGGCTTAGGGAAACCATCGAGATGTACCTGGTCAGTAAGGGGAGTGAAGTTACTGGAAGGAGGGCAGAGGACAGAATAGATCACCTGATGCGAGTGTGGAGTATAGGGAGGAATATACATAAACACAGGGTGACCTATAGGCCCGAGAGGGGACTGCCTAGGCATTATCATGTCACGGTCCTGGACATGGGTGGTAGAGAGGTTAGAAAACCTGACCCGAGTCACTATTATTAGGGGGTACTAAGGCATTTTGCGGGTTCGTGGCTGCTGGTCGGGGCGGGCTTGGCGAGATGTCACTGTGGTCATTTTTCTGTTATATAGTGTAATCTGTGTAATGTTAACAATTATGTTTTGTGTTACAGTGCTTCCTGGAGGAAGGTATTCAAATTTAGGTCCCAGCGAGGACGATGGGATTCACCAGGGGGAGAATAAAGCGGTCATGTAAAATGGCTACAGTCATCTCTCCTGCTGACAGTAAGGCCTGGTAAGTTGTGGGCATGCCAGCAGTAATTATGGAGGTTTGCACTCACACCCTGGTGAGGTGCCCTATGTATGGATGGGAGTGGTCACAGGCTCTGACTCCATGGTTAGTGATGTCAGAGGTGTGTCAGCTCCAGAGTGTACATAAGGCACAGCACTGTGTCTAAGAGTTAGTTCTGCCAGAGTTCTGAGAGGAGTAAGAGTTATGTTATAGTAGCTGAATAAGAAGACTGTGTCCAGGGACCTGGCACAGAGTAAAGACATCCCGGCTGGGATAGGGAATCCCTATTTAAGGAGAACTACACCTTGTAAAGGGAAGTGCTGTGACAATGAAGGGCTAATACACCCCATTGTGGAGGGCAGCATGGCCCACCGTCCAATAAAGATGCTCTTAATTACAAACCCTCTCGTGTGCATGTGTGGAGTGATTGTACAGAGAGGAGCACCACAGAGGAGTTCCTCGCCAGGACCATCCCCAAGTGACCGAAGGGACCCTGATGAGGTGGAGGCGCTGCACTGGAACTAGGTAGGACTCAGCACACTACCTCAGCTGCCTGTCTGGACGGGTCATCCCCATACACCATCATGCGGGAGACTCAGGAGTCCTGTTGCCAACAGGTGCACCACCAGACACTACCACACTGTAATGGGGACCGGTTAGACCATAGGGGCCAATGTGAGATTGGGTGGGTCAGACCGGTTCACAAAAACCGTTACATTTGGAGGCGAGCTGCTGAGATCAGATCTGTCAACAGGACAGGCTCTAGCTACAGTAGGCACACTGGGAAACAGGGAGAGTGTCTGCTGCCACTCTGTGCTGCGTAGGGACGGACCTAGGGGTGGTCAGGGGCTGATGGAGTATGTCAGTTCGCAGGGACGACCTAGGGGCCTGAAAGGAGTGAGAGGTTTGGAGCCGGGCTATAGCTGACCGAGTCACTTTGAGGTAGTGCTAGTTGGTAGGACGCCAGAAGGGATAGCCTGTTAACGTGGTCAGGAATCCTGGAGAGGGTGTGTGCTAGGCTGACCAAGAGAGGTAGACGCCCCAAGTACTGCATGGCAGAGCCAGAGTACTCTAGCCCATTCCAGACACTTACCATAGGGAGCACAGACTGGGAGGAAGGAGACACAGCAGACACAGAGAGTGAGCCTAGCCTGAGGTAGTGCAACATGAGTCTAGCCTAGGTCAGGTACACATGTGGTGGTGCATCTGAGCAATCTTTATTGTACTGGTGTGGTGGCTGCCCCGCAGAGCGGAGCCCCATGTACGATAATTGGTACGAGAGCGTGACAACCCAAGGAATGGAGGACCCGCGTGGTGCGGAGAGCCCAACATGGCGACCAGAGGCTGATGGGGAAGGCACCCGTGGCGTGCGCCCCACTGAAGAGCAAACTGTCGCTGAGCTGTCTTTAACTAATCTGCTCTGGAGTGGAGCGAAGGCCGTGGCTGCCCCGTTTTTGTCCTGTCTGGGACACCGAGGGGCCACCCTTGAAGAGTGTGAGGACATTGTGATAACTGGGGGGAACCCAGCGAGGAAAGCAAACAAACTGACATTTCGGGCTTAAAAGCTATCCAAAATGGCGGTTCCCGCTTGCTAGGGAGACCGCGTGGGCCAGTCGCAGAGAAATTGGCTGATTCAGGACTTGCAAAAAGCTGGCCGGGAATGGCGCGAACAGCAGAGCCCCGCCCTGATGGGGGGTATGGCGCGAAAGCTATGGCTGCGCCTTCATGGACAGTGACTCACTCGGCCCCTGTGCTGAGTCAACCACTTAGTCTATGGGACCCTCCCCTGATTTCCACCAGGGGGAGTGACTTTCAACTATGGCCTGTGGGAATGCACCCACTGGGCCCAGGGACTGATATCCAGATGGCGCCACTACAAGAAGTAGTTCCGGCCGCGGAGGTAACGTGCAAAAAGGAGGGATATTTTGCACGCAAGGCGGCTGCCAGGAGAAGGCGGGAACTAGCCGCGGGAAAAGAATCCCACTCTGATGAGGAAACTGGCGCGAAAACGCAGACCGCGCCCCCTAGGACTGAGAAAGGCGCGACCTTAATTATGGGGCATGCTATTCCCCTGTGGGAACCGCCCATAATTGCAACCCCTGGGGGCGGGTTCCAGCTATGCCAGCGGAGGGAGGAGCCGAAGCAGGAAGTGGCTGGCCCAGCAACTTCTACCAGTCAGTTGCGAGGAACCACTGACCTGGAGAGACCCACACAGAAAGTGGACCCTATAAAAAGGATGGCCTGCTCCTCCACTGTGCGCACTATGGTCTCCACCCAGCCCTACTCGGTACCCGGCGGGGTACTGGTAGTCAGGGTGGCCAACACCGAGACGGTGGTCGGGCTCTGCCTTCAATGCGGGCTGCCCGGAGGCACTGTTAACACAGCGGCACGTTGCCCACAATGCGGGACATTATACTTGTGGCCAATGCCGACGTTCATCCCGATCCAATCTGCTGACCCCCCGGGGGATACGGCTAGGCGCTCCGCCGAGTCCCCTGATGCACTGTGGATCAGTCGTGCAAGTCCCGGAGAAAGGGGACTGGAGTCGATTAAATCGGCTGGGTCAGCAGCAACCGAGACGGTCGGGTCACCCCCCGACCGCACTGAAAAGAGACTATCGCCCCGATCGGTGACCCCTAAGTCGGGGAAGGGAGACTACTCGGATGAGGATCTCCGCGAGCTAGCGGAGGTGAAATCAAGGCCCAGGACAGAACCGGGGAGGACGACACCCCGTGGCGTGAGTAGCAGCCTGGAAAGCAGGGCGTCCCCCGCATATCGGCGAGCCGAGAGACGGAGTCCCTCCGCCCCAGGATATGGCGGCGACGGGCGAGAGACGCCTACACCCCTGCGGAATGGTAAGAGAAAGCCACTTACTTACCTTGCTCCGGTAGACGGTGTAGCGGAAACAAGGCCGTGCCAGGCCCAAGACGCACGTGCGGAGAAGATACCACTTCCGGTGGAGACGACGGCGGAGCTTCCGGACGTCGTCATCGAGGAAGAGATCCCGCATGGGGGTCCAACTCAAGAAGGCGGCGCTTCCGGTTCCGGAGAGGACATCATTTCCGGTGGCGACGGCGGAACAGACGGAAAGGATGCAGCGACGCTCCGGCGATCGGGTGAAGGTCCCCGATCACCTCAAGGGCCCAAGAGCTGGATGGGCGAACCGCAGACTGAGGAGGGTGAGCTATCCTCATTGGATCAGTCCATGGACAGCCGGGAACGGGTCGTAGCCCCGTGGCGCATCCCCTCTTGCCCTTACGCCCAACCCCACGCCTTAGGTAAACTCCCTGCCCCTATCACCTGTTCCACGGGGTCCCCGCCTAGCCTAGAACTTGTGGACATACCTTTGGGGGGGGAGGAGAGACGGACTGGGGAAAGACAGCGCAGTTGCGCTATGTTGGGCATTTCTCGGGGTGTGGGAGAATTAGGTAAGGCCGCGGTAGGCCGGTGGTTGCCTCCTGCGACCAACAAAACAGAGGACAAGGCCCTGGGATCATCACGGTGGTCCGTACCACGGTCGGCACGGACATCGGGGGTATTTTCGTGGGGGGATGCGGACGAGAGTGACTCAGGGGATTCGCACAGGTTCAAAGAACACCATTGGTGGGCCCCACTCTTTGAAGGTTATGTAGCCTGGATGGACCGTACGCGGTTTCTCATCCGTAGGGAGGAGGTAGTAGATTTTTGGTGGGCCGAAGGAGAATTCACCCCTGAGCAAAGAGACAAGGAGTTGCAGGACAGGTGGATTAAGATTGAGCACATGGAGATAGAGCCCATGGGTCCTGACACACTAACAGACCCTGTGGACCCTGATGAACCCCTGTCATGGGTGCTACCTGGGAGGGCAGGTAGGGCTGATCTGACTAGGATCAGTAGAGCGGAACGGGCAATAATGGCTCGATATAAGTCATCCCACGGGTTGGAGTACCCTTATGTCCCTGAACCCCTCATGGAGGAGATAGGAGAAAACAGGGAAAGGTGGCTTAGGGAAACCATCGAGATGTACCTGGTCAGTAAGGGGAGTGAAGTTACTGGAAGGAGGGCAGAGGACAGAATAGATCACCTGATGCGAGTGTGGAGTATAGGGAGGAATATACATAAACACAGGGTGACCTATAGGCCCGAGAGGGGACTGCCTAGGCATTATCATGTCACGGTCCTGGACATGGGTGGTAGAGAGGTTAGAAAACCTGACCCGAGTCACTATTATTAGGGGGTACTAAGGCATTTTGCGGGTTCGTGGCTGCTGGTCGGGGCGGGCTTGGCGAGATGTCACTGTGGTCATTTTTCTGTTATATAGTGTAATCTGTGTAATGTTAACAATTATGTTTTGTGTTACAGTGCTTCCTGGAGGAAGGTATTCAAATTTAGGTCCCAGCGAGGACGATGGGATTCACCAGGGGGAGAATAAAGCGGTCATGTAAAATGGCTACAGTCATCTCTCCTGCTGACAGTAAGGCCTGGTAAGTTGTGGGCATGCCAGCAGTAATTATGGAGGTTTGCCCTCACACCCTGGTGAGGTGCCCTATGTATGGATGGGAGTGGTCACAGGCTCTGACTCCATGGTTAGTGATGTCAGAGGTGTGTCAGCTCCAGAGTGTACATAAGGCACAGCACTGTGTCTAAGAGTTAGTTCTGCCAGAGTTCTGAGAGGAGTAAGAGTTATGTTATAGTAGCTGAATAAGAAGACTGTGTCCAGGGACCTGGCACAGAGTAAAGACATCCCGGCTGGGATAGGGAATCCCTATTTAAGGAGAACTACACCTTATAAAGGGAAGTGCTGTGACCATGAAGGACTAATACACCCCATTGTGGAGGGCAGCATGGCCCACCGTCCAATAAAGATGCTCTTAATTACAAACCCTCTCGTGTACATGTGTGGAGTGATTGTACAGAGAGGAGCACCACAGAGGAGTTCCTCGCCAGGACCATCCCCAAGTGACCGAAGGGACCCTGATGAGGTGGAGGCGCTGCACTGGAACTAGGTAGGACTCAGCACACTACCTCAGCTGCCTGTCTGGACGGGTCATCACCATACACCATCATGCGGGAGACTCAGGAGTCCTGTTGCCAACAGGTGCACCACCAGACACTACCACACTGTAATGGGGACCGGTTAGACCATAGGGGCCAATGTGAGATTGGGTGGGTCAGACCGGTTCACAAAAACGGTTACACATATATTAAGGGTTAATATGTGCAGCTTAGAGGAGAGAAGGGAGAGGGGGATATGAGAGATACTGTCACATATATAAAGGGTTAATATGTGCAGCTTAGAGGGGAGAAGGGAGAGGATATATATATAAAAGGTTAATATGTGCAGCTTAGAGGAGAGAAGGGAGAGGGAATATGAGAGAAACTGTCACATATATAAAGGGTTAATATGCGCAGCTTAGAGGGGAGAAGGGAGAGGGGGATATGAGAGAAACTGTCACATATATAAAGGGTTAATATGTGCAGCTTAGAGGGGAGAAGGGAGAGGGGGATATGAGAGATACTGTCACATATATAAAGGGTTAATATGTGCAGCTTAGAGGAGAGAAGGGAGAGGGGAATGTGAGAGAAACGGTCACATATAAAGAGGGTTAATATGTGCAGCTTAGAGGGGAGAAGGGAGAGGGGGATATGAGAGACACTGTCACATATATAAAGGGTTAATATGTGCAGCTGAGAAGGGAGAAGGTAGAGGGGGATATGAGAGACACTGTCACGTATATAAAGGGTTAATATGTGCAGCTTAGAGGAGAGATGGGAGAGGGGATATGAGAGAAACTGTCACATATATAAAGGGTTAATATGTGCAGCTTAGAGGGGAGAAGGGAGAGGGGGATATGAGAGATACTGTCACATATATAAAGGGTTAATATGTGCAGCTTAGAGGAGAGAAGGGAGAGGGGGATGTGAGAGAAACGGTCACATATAAAGAGGGTTAATATGTGCAGCTTAGAGGGGAGAAGGGAGAGGGGATATGAGAGAAACTGTCACATATATAAAGGGTTAATATGTGCAGCTTAGAGGAGAGAAGGGAGAGGGGATATGAGAGAAACTGTCACATATATAAAGGGTTAATATGTGCAGCTTAGAGGAGAGAAGGGAGAGGGGATATGAGAGAAACTGTCACACATATAAAGGGTTAATATGCGCAGCTTAGAGGGGAGAAGGGAGAGGGGGATATGAGAGAAACTGTCACATATATAAAGGGTTAATATGTGCAGCTTAGAGGGGAGAAGGGAGAGGGGGATATGAGAGACACTGTCACATATATAAAGGGTTAATATGTGCAGCTTAGAGGGGAGAAGGGAGAGGGGATATCAGAGAAACTGTCACATATATAAAGGGTTAATATGTGCAGCTTAGAGGGGAGAAGGGAGAGGGGGATATGAGAGATACTGTCATATATATAAAGGGTTAATATGTGCAGCTTAGAGGAGAGAAGGGAGAGGGGGATATGAGAGAAAATGTCACATATATAAAGGGTTAAAAAGTGCAGCTTAGAGGAGAGAAGGGAGAGGGGGATATGAGACACTGTCACATATATAAAGGGTTAATATGTGCAGCTTAGAGGGGAGAAGGGAGAGGGGATATGAGAGACACTGTGACATATATAAAGGGTTAATATGTGCAGCTTAGAGGGGAGAAGGGAGAGGGGGATATGAGAGAAACGGTCACATATATAAAGGGTTAATATGTGCAGCTTAGAGGAGAGAAGGGAGAGGGGATATGAGAGAAACTGTCACATATATAAAGGGTTAATATGTGCAGCTTAAAGAAGAGAAGGGAGAGGGGATATGAGAGAAACTGTCACATATATAAAGGGTTAATATGTGCAGCTTAGAGGAGAGAAGGGAGAGGGGATATGAGAGAAACTGTCACATATATAAAGGGTTAATATGTGCAGCTTAGATGGGAGAAGGGATAGGGGGATATGAGAGATACTGTCATATATATAAAGGGTTAATAGGTGCAGCTTAGAGGAGAGAAGGGAGAGGGGGATATGAGAGAAACTGTCACATATATAAAGGGTTAAAAAGTGCAGCTTAGAGGAGAGACGGGACAGGGGGATATGAGACACTGTCACATATATAAAGGGTTAATATGTGCAGCTTAGAGGGGAGAAGGGAGAGGGGGATATGAGAGAAACTGTCACATATATAAAGGGTTAATATGTGCAGCTTAGAGGGGAGAAGGGAGAGGGGGATATGAGAGAAACGGTCACATATATAAAGGGTTAATATGTGCAGCTTAGAGGAGAGAAGGGAGAGGGGATATGAGAGAAACTGTCACATATATAAAGGGTTAATATGTGCAGCTTAAAGAAGAGAAGGGAGAGGGGATATGAGAGAAACTGTCACATATATAAAGGGTTAATATGTGCAGCTTAGAGGAGAGAAGGGAGAGGGGGATATGAGAGAAACTGTCAAATATATAAATGGTTAATATGTGCAGCTTAGAGGGGAGAAGGGAGAGGGGGTTATGAGACACTGTCACATATATAAAGGGTTAATATGTGCAGCTTATAGGAGAGTAGGGATAGGGGGATATGAGAGAAACGATCACATATATAAAGGGTTAATATGTGCAGCTTAGAGAGGAGAAGGGAGAGGGGATATGAGAGAAACGGACACATATATAAAGGGTTAATATGTGCAGGTAAGAGGGGAGAAGGGAGAGGGGGATATGAGAGAAACTGTCACATATATAAAGGGTTAATATGTGCAGCGTAGAGGGGAGAAGGGAGAGGGGATATGAGAGAAACTGTCACACATATAAAGGGTTAATATGTGCAGCTCAGAGGGGAGAAGGGAGAGGGGATATGAGAGAAACTGTCACATATATAAAGGGTTAATATGTGCAGCTTAGAGGGGAGACGGGAGAGGGGATATGAGAGACACTGTGACATATATAAAGGGTTAATATGTTCAGCTTAGAGGGGAGAAGGGAGAGGGGGATATGAGAGAAACGGTCCCATATAAAGAGGGTTAATATGTGCAGCTTAGAGGGGAGAAGGGAGAGGGGATATGGGAGATACTGTCACATATATAAAGGGTTAATATGTGCAGCTTAGAGGGGAGAAGGGAGAGGGGGATATGAGAGACACTATCACATATATATATATATATATATATATATATATATAAAGGGTTAATATGTGCAGCTTAGAGGGGAGAAGGGAGAGGGGATATGAGAGACACTGTCACATATATAAAGGGTTAATATGTGCAGCTTAGAGGGGAGAAGGGAGAGGGGGATATGAGAGATACTGTCACATATATAAAGGGTTAATATGTGCAGCTTATAGGAGAGTAGGGAGAGGGGGATATGAGAGGATCTGTCACATATATAAAGGGTTAATATGTGCAGCTTAGAGGGGAGAAGGGAGAGGGGGATATGAGAGAAACTGTCACATATATAAAGGGTTAATATGGGCAGCTTAGAGGAGAGAAGGGAGAGGGGGATATGAGAGATACTGTCACATATATAAAGGGTTAATATGTGCACCTTAGAGGGGAGAAGGGAAGGGGGATATGAGAGATACTGTCACATATATAAAGGGTTAATATGTGCAGCTTAGAGGGGAGAAGGGAGAGGGGGATATGAGAGACTGTCACATATATAAAGGGTTAATATGTGCAGCTTAGAGGGGAGAAGGGAGAGGGGGATATGAGAGAAACTGTCACATATATAAAGGGTTAATATGTGCAGCTTAGAGGGGAGAAGGGAGAGGGGATATGAGAGAAACTGTCACATATATAAAGGGTTAATATGTGCAGCTTAGAGGGGAGAAGGGAGAGGGGGATATGAGAGAAACTGTCACATATATAAAGGGTTAATATGTGCAGCTTAGAGGGGAGAAGGGAAAGGGGGATATGAGAGATACTGTCACATATATAAAGGGTTAATATGTGCAGCTTAGAGGGGAGAAGGGAGAGGGGATATGAGAGATACTGTCACATATATAAAGGGTTAATATGTGCAGCTTAGAGGGGAGAAGGGAGAGGGGATATGAGAGAAACTGTCACATATATAAAGGGTTAATATGTGCAGCTTAGAGGGGAGAAGGGAAAGGGGGATATGAGAGATACTGTCACATATATAAAGGGTTAATATGTGCAGCTTAGAGGGGAGAAGGGAGAGGGGATATGAGAGAAACTGTCACATATATAAAGGGTTAATATGTGCAGCTTAGAGGGGAGAGGGGGATATGAGAGATACTGTCACATATATAAAGAGTTAATATGTGCAGCTTAGAGGGGAGAAGGGAGAGGGGATATGAGAGAAACTGTCACATATATAAAGGGTTAATATGTGCAGCTTAGAGGGGAGAAGGGAAAGGGGGATATGAGAGATACTGTCACATATATAAAGGGTTAATATGTGCAGCTTAGAGGGGAGAAGGGAGAGGGGATATGAGAGAAACTGTCACATATATAAAGGGTTAATATGTGCAGCTTAGAGGGGAGAAGGGAGAGGGGGATATGAGAGAAACTGTCACATATATAAAGGGTTAATATGTGCAGCTTAGAGGGGAGAAGGGAGAGGGGGATATGAGAGAAACTGTCACATATATAAAGGGTTAATATGTGCAGCTTAGAGGGGAGAAGGGAAAGGGGGATATGAGAGATACTGTCACATATATAAAGGGTTAATATGTGCAGCTTAGAGGGGAGAAGGGAGAGGGGGATATGAGAGAAACTGTCACATATATAAAGGGTTAATATGTGCAGCTTAGAGGGGAGAAGGGAGAGGGGGATATGAGAGAAACTGTCACATATATAAAGGGTTAATATGTGCAGCTTAGAGGGGAGAAGGGAGAGGGGGATATGAGAGAAACTGTCACATATATAAAGGGTTAATATGTGCAGCTTAGAGGGGAGAATGGAGAGGTGGATATGAGAGATATTGTCACATATATAAAGGGTTAATATGTGCAGCTTAGAGGGGAGAAGGGAGAGGGGGATATGAGAGACACTGTCACATATATAAAGGGTTAATATGGGCAGGTTAGAGGGGAGAAGGGAGAGGGGGATATGAGAGAAACTGTCACATATATAAAGGGTTAATATGTGCAGGTTAGAGGGGAGAGGGGGATATGAGAGAAACTGTCACATATATAAAGGGTTAATATGTGCAGCTTAGAGGGGAGAAGGGAGAGGGGGATATGAGAGACACTATCACACATACATACATACATACATACATATATATATATATATATATGTAACGGGTTTTTCCCCCCCAATCGCAGATTATACTGTGGAGGTGTAGGAACATACAATGTTACTCGAATGTGGTGCGTTACCTGTTGG
This sequence comes from Ascaphus truei, assembly GCF_040206685.1. Lineage (NCBI taxonomy): Eukaryota > Metazoa > Chordata > Amphibia > Anura > Ascaphidae > Ascaphus > Ascaphus truei. Next base: position 32,606,409 of record NC_134500.1, read on the forward strand.
CTCACAGGAGGGCTGAGCTTCCGCCACGGGGAACCTGGGGCAATTACAATACTATGGATAACCACTTACAATAGGTGCAGCGCCTCCACCTGCGATGGCTCCCACCAGAGGGGGAGTGGATCCTCGCAGGACAAACACAATGATCACATACACAATGGGGTATAATAACTAAGGACTTTACTAACATGTAATACGACACATCACATTCATAACATAACCTGTGTCCCTCTCAGGAGGAGACACTAACCGTGATGTCTCGCAGGACGATTCCCCAACACTAGGTGATCCCACCCCGTGTCCAAAGAACCCCACCCAATGTCCCGCACTATTGCAGAGAGTCAATGGGTGACTGCGCAGTCACTATTAAGCTAAGGGCCCGGTGGTGCACTTAGAACTGTAGATACCTGCCGAGCACTCCAGTGCTCGGATCAGCAACGCATCACAAAGGGTCAGACGCGTGATGAATCCGTCTGATCCTATCCTGGCGATATTCTCTGTGGACCCCAACGTGGGTCCGAACGCCGTCACTGGAACCGCAGCATCCGCTGAGTCCCTCTCTAACGATACAGCAACGTGACACACCCTGCACTACAGGCCGTCCCTATAGCACAGCATCCTTAAGTGGCTTAAGGGTCAATCTCCTAGGGCATTCGGGGTTGCCTATCCTATATAGGTAGGTCTTGTACCCACCCTACTCATAATACGGGCCCTGGGCCATGGCTCCCCGGACTGGTTACCGCTATGAACCCCCCAGCTGTCTCGTGCCACTAATTCACCTAAACGCCGGCCGCAACGCTCTGCAGACTAACCTCAGCCCCCTTTATCCCTGGCTATTCCTCAGCTCTGACTACCATGAGTGACAGGGTCCCTCTCAGAGACTATCCCTGGCAACACTCACTAACCTGAGGGATAAGGGCTAACTTGGGCCTTAGGGCCGCTGGCCTAGTGCAGGGAGTCCCCGGCTCCTGCACCCTACCTCCTTCCTTGGGCTCCTGACTCTGACTGCACGTAGCTCCAGCCCGCCAAATGTATCCATTCCTGTCCAGGGCAGTCCTACAGCCCTATTGGCTCCTATCAGGCACCTGGTGCCTGTCTCGCTATGCCTCCTGGGAGTTGTAGTTCCCAGGAGACTGCAACAGCATTGGGGCCGCGTGCGCACTTGCCTTGCGCATGCGCGAACTCTCAATGGCCGCCGCAACCTCTCTCTTCCCTGTCCTGCCCTCGCGCGATTCCTCCTTGCCCCTAAAGCTCCCGCCGCGCATGCGCGAGCTGCTCGGGGGCCTCTGGCTCTTAATGTCCCTTGCGCATGCGCAACGCGCAGAGCAATGGCGCCACCTGGATTACCGAGCCGCCGGGACCTTAGCGACGCGACCGCGGCCATAGCAACGGCCCGATCGCGTCCCCGGCAACCGGCAACCTGTAGGGGAAGACGCGCTGCTCCCTCCTCGGCCCCCACCCTCCGGAATGGCCGTCGGGTCTGCCGCTTGCCTCCGGCAGCACCCCACATCGCTCTGGGCCACGGAGGTTCCCGGGGGGGTCGCAGGGGGAAAAAGGTGACCTGGCTACACTTATATATATATATAAAGGGTTAATATGTGCAGCTTAGAGGGGAGAAGGGAGAGGGGGATATGGGAGACACTGTCACGTATATAAAGGGTTAATATGTGCAGCTTAGAGGGGAGAAGGGAGAGGGGGATATGGGAGACACTGTCACGTATATAAAGGGTTAATATGTGCAGCTTAGAGGGGAGAAGGGAGAGGGGGATATGAGAGACACTGTCACGTATATAAAGGGTTAATATGTGCAGCTTAGAGGAGAGCAGGGAGAGGGGATATGAGAGAAACTGTCACATATATAAAGGGTTAATATGTGCAGCTTAGAGGGGAGAAGGGAGAGGGGGACATGAGAGAAACGGTCACATAAATAAAGGTTTAATATGTGCAGCTTAGAGGAGAGAAGGGAGAGGGGATATGAGAGAAACGGTCAGATATATAAAGGGTTAATATGTGCAGCTTAGAGGAAAGAAGGGAGAGGGGATATGAGAGAAACTGTCACATATATAAAGGGTTAATATGTGCAGCTTAGAGGGGAGAAGGGAAAGGGGGATATGAGAGATACTGTCACATATATAAAGGGTTAATATGTGCAGCTTAGAGGGGAGAAGGGAGAGGGGGATATGAGAGAAACTGTCACATATTAAAGGGTTAATATGTGCAGGTTAGAGGGGAGAAGGGAGAGGGGGATATGAGAGAAACTGTCACATATATAAAGGGTTAAAAAGTGCAGCTTAGAGGAGAGAAGGGAGAGGGGGATATGAGAGACTGTCACATATATAAAGGGTTAATATGTGCAGCTTATAGGGGAGAAGGGAGAGGGGGATATGAGAGAAACTGTCACATATATAAAGGGTTAATATGTGCAGCTTAGAGGGGAGAAGGGAGAGGGGGATATGAGAGAAACTGTCACATATATAAAGGGTTAATATGTGCAGCTTAGAGGGGAGAAGGGAGAGGGGGATATGGGAGATACTGTCACATATATAAAGGGTTAATATGTGCAGCTTAGAGGGGAGAAGGGAAAGGGGGATATGAGAGATACTGTCACATATATAAAGGGTTAATATGTGCAGCTTAGAGGGGAGAAGGGAGAGGGGGATAGGAGAGAAACTGTCACATATTAAAGGGTTAATATGTGCAGGTTAGAGGGGAGAAGGGAGAGGGGGATATGAGAGAAACTGTCACATATATAAAGGGTTAAAAAGTGCAGCTTAGAGGAGAGAAGGGAGAGGGGGATATGAGACACTGTCACATATATAAAGGGTTAATATGTGCAGCTTAGAGGGGAGAAGGGAGAGGGGGATATGAGAGAAACGGTCACATATATAAAGGGTTAATATGTGCAGCTTAGAGGAGAGAAGGGAGAGGGGATATGAGAGAAACTGACACATATATAAAGGGTTAATATGTGCAGCTTAGAGGAGAGAAGGGAGAGGGGATATGAGAGAAACTGTCACATATATAAAGGGTTAATATGTGCAGCTTAGAGGAGAGAAGGGAGAGGGGATATGAGAGAAACTGTCACATATATAAAGGGTTAATATGTGCAGCTTAGAGGGGAGAAGGGAGAGGGGGATATGAGAGAAACGGTCACATAAATAAAGGTTTAATATGTGCAGCTTAGAGGAGAGAAGGGAGAGGGGGATATGAGAGACACTGTCACATATATAAAGGGTTAATATGTGCAGCTTAGAGGGGAGTAGGGATAGGGGGATATGAGAGAAACTGTCACATTTATAAAGGGTTAATATGTGCAGGTTAGAGGAGAGAAGGGAGAGGGGGATATGAGAGAAACTGTCAAATATATAAAGGGTTAATATGTGCAGCTTAGAGGGGAGAAGAGAGAGGGGGTTATGAGACACTGTCACATATATAAAGGGTTAATATGTGCAGGTTAGAGGAGAGAAGGGAGAGGGGGATATGAGAGATACTGTCACGTATATAAAGGGTTAATATGTGCAGGTTAGAGGGGAGAAGGGAGAGGGGGATATGAAAGAAACGGTCATATATATAAAGGGTTAATATGTGCAGCTTAGAGAGGAGAAGGGAGAGGGGATATGAGAGAAACGGACACATATATAAAGGGTTAATATGTGCAGGTTAGAGGGGAGAAGGGAGAGGGGGATATGAGAGAAACTGTCACATATATAAAGGGTTAATATGTGCAGCGTAGAGGGGAGAAGGGAGAGGGGGATATGAGAGACACTGTCACATATATAAAGGGTTAATATGTGCAGCGTAGAGGGGAGAAGGGTGAGGGGGATATGAGAGACACTGTCACATATATAAAGGGTTAATATGTGCAGCTAGAGGGGAGGAGGGGGATATGAGAGACACTGTCACATATATAAAGGGTTAATATGTGCAGCTTATAGGAGAGTAGGGAGAGAGGGATATGAGAGAAACTGTCACACATATAAAGGGTTAATATGTGCAGCATAGAGGGGAGAAGGGAGAGGGGGGATATGAGAGAAACGGTCACATATATAAAGGGTTAATATGTGCAGCTTAGAGGAGAGAAGGTAAAGGGGATATGAGAGAAACTGTCACATATATAAAGGGTTAATAAGTGCAGCTTAGAGGAGAGACGGGAGAGGGGGATATGAGAGATACTGTCACATATATAAAGGGTTAATATGTGCAGCTTAGAGGGGAGAAGGGAGAGGGGGATATGAGAGACACTGTCACATATATAAAGGGTTAATATGTGCAGCTTAGAGTAGAGAAGTGAGAGGGGGATATGAGAGATACTGTCACATATATAAAGGGTTAATATGTGCAGCTTAGAGGGGAGAACGGAGAGGATATATATATAAAGGGTTAATAAGTGCAGCTTAGAGGAGAGAAGAGAGAGGGGATATGAGAGAAACTGTCACATATATAAAGGGTTAATATGTGCAGCTTAGAGGAGAGAAGGGAGAGGGGATATGAGAGACACTGTCACATATATAAAGGGTTAATATGTGCAGCTTAGAGGAGAGAAGGGAGAGGGGGATATGAGAGAAAGTGTCACATATATAAAGGGTAAATATGTGCAGCTTAGAGGAGAGAAGGGAAAGGGGATATGAGAGATACTGTCACATATATAAAGGGTTAATATGTGCAGCTTAGAGGGGAGAAGGGAGAGGGGGATATGAGAGAAACTGTCACATATATAAAGGGTTAATATGTGCAGCTTAGAAGGGAGAAGGGAGAGGATATATATATAAAGGGTTAATATGTGCAGCTTAGAGAAGAGAAGGGAGAGGGGATATGAGAGATACTGTCACATATATAAAGGGTTAATATGTGCAGCTTAGAGGGGAGAAGGGAGAGGGGGATGTGAGAGAAACGGTCACATATAAAGAGGGTTAATATGTGCAGCTTAGAGGGGAGAAGGGAGAGGGGGATATGAGAGATAGTGTCACATATATAAAGGGTTAATATGTGCAGCTTAGAGGGGAGAAGGGAGAGGATATATATATAAAGGGTTAATATGTGCAGCTTAGAGGGGAGAAGGGAGAGGGGGATGTGAGAGAATCGGTCACATATAAAGAGGGTTAATATGTGCAGCTTAGAGGGGAGAAGGGAGAGGGGGATATGAGAGATACTGTCACATATATAAAGGGTTAATATGTGCAGCTTAGAGGGGAGAAGGGAGAGGGGGATATGAGAGATAGTGTCACATATATAAAGGTTTAATATGTGCAGCTTAGAGGGGAGAAGGGAGAGGGGGATATGAGAGACACGTCACATATATAAAGGGTTAATATGTGCAGCTTAGAAGGGAGAAGGGAGAGGGGGATATGAGAGAAACTGTCACATATAAAGGGTTAATATGTGCAGCTTAGAGGAGAGATGGGAGAGGGGATATGAGAGAAACTGTCACATATATAAAGGGTTAATATGTGCAGCTTAGAGAGGAGAAGAGAGACGGGCATATGAGAGAAACTGTCACATATATAAAGGGTTAATATGTGCAGCTTAGAGGGGAGAAGGGAGAGGGGATATGAGAGACACTGTCACATATATTAAGGGTTAATATGTGCAGCTTAGAGGAGAGATGGGAGAGGGGATATGAGAGAAACTGTCACATATATAAAGTGTTAATATGTGCAGCTTAGAGGGGAGAAGAGAGATGGGGATATGAGAGATACTGTCATATATAAAGGGTTAATATGTGCAGCTTAGAGGGGAGAAGGGAGAGGATATATATATAAAGGGTTAATATGTGCAGCTTAGAGGGGAGAAGGGAGAGGGGATATGAGAGACACTGTCACATATATAAAAGGTTAATATGTGCAGCTTAGGGGGGAAAAGGGAGAGGGGGATATGAGAGACACTGTCACATATATAAAGGGTTAATATGTGCAGCTTATAGGAGAGTAGGGAGAGGGGGATATGAGAGAATCTGTCACATATATAAAGGGTTAATATGTGCAGCTTAGAGGGGAGAAGGGAGAGGGGGATATGAGAGAAACTGTCACATATATAAAGGGTTAATAAGTGCAGCTTAGAGGAGAGAAGGGAGAGGGGGATATGAGACACTGTCATATATATAAAGGGTTAATATGTGCAGCTTACAGGGGAGAAGGGAGAGGGGGATATGAGAGAAACTCACATATATAAAGGGTTAATATGTGCAGCTTAGAGGGGAGAAGGGAGAGGGGGATATGAGAGATACTGTCACATATATAAAGGGTTAATATGTGCAGCTTAGAGGGGAGAAGGGAGAGTGGATATGAGAGACACTGTGACATATATAAAGGTTAATATGTGCAGCTTAGAGGGGAGAAGGGAGAGGGGGATATGAGAGACACTGTCACATATATATATATATAAAGGGTTAATATGTGCAGCTTAGAGGGGAGAAGGGAGAGTGGATATGAGAGACACTGACATATATAAAGGTTAATATGTGCAGCTTAGAGGGGAGAAGGGAGAGGGGGATATGAGAGAAACGGTCACATATATAAAGGGTTAATATGTGCAGCTTAGAGGGAAGAAGGGAGAGGGGGATATGAGAGAACCTGTCACATATATAAAGGGTTAATATGTGCAGCTTTGAGGGGAGAAGGGAGAGGGGGATATGAGAGACACTGTCACATATATAAAAGGTTAATATGTGCACCTTGAGGAGAGAAGGGAGAGGGGGATATGAGAGATACTGTCGCATATATAAAGGGTTAATATGTGCAGGTTAGAGGGGAGAAGGGAGAGGGGGATATGAGAGATACTGTCGCATATATAAAGGGTTAATATGTGCAGCTTAGAGGAGAGAAGGGAGAGGGGATATGAGAGAAACTGTCACATATATAAAGGGTTAATATGTGCAGCTTAGAGGAGAGAAGGGAGAGGGGATATGAGAGAAACTGTCACATATATAAAGGGTTAATATGTGCAGCTTAGAGGGGAGAAGGGAGAGGGGATATGAGAGAAACTGTCACATATATAAAGGGTTAATATGTGCAGCTTAGAGGAGAGAAGGGAGAGGGGATATGAGAGAAACTGTCACATATATAAAGGGTTAATATGTGCTGCATAGAGGGGAGAATGGAGAGGGGGATATGAGAGAAACTGTGACATATATAAAGGGTTAATATGTGCAGCTTAGAGGAGAGAAGGGAGAGGGGGATATGGGAGAAACTGTCACATATATAAAGGGTTAATATGTGCAGCTTAGAGGGGAGAAGGGAGAGGGGGCTATGAGAGAAACGGTCACATATATAAAGGGTTAATATGTGCAGCATAGAGGGGAGAATGGAGAGGGGGATATGAGAGAAACTGTCACATATATAAAGGGTTAATATGTGCAGCTTAAAGGGGAGAAGGGAGAGGGGGATATGAGAGAAACTGTCACATATATAAAGGGTTAATATGTGCAGGTTAGAGGGGAGAAGGGAGAGGGGGATATGAGAGATACTGTCGCATATTTAAAGGGTTAATATGTGCAGCTTAGAGGAGAGAAGGGAGAGGGGATATGAGAGAAACTGTCACATATATAAAGGGTTAATATGTGCAGCTTAGAGGAGAGAAGGGAGAGGGGATATGAGAGAAACTGTCACATATATAAAGGGTTAATATGTGCAGCTTAGAGGGGAGAAGGGAGAGGAGATATGAGAGAAACTGTCACATATATAAAGGGTTAATATGTGCAGCTTAGAGGGGAGAAGGGAGAGGGGGATATGAGAGAAACTGTCACATAAATAAAGGTTTAATATGTGCAGCTTAGAGGGGAGAAGGGAGAGGGGGATATGAGAGAAACTGTCACATATACAAAGGGTTAATAAGTGCAGCTTAAAGGAGAGACGGGAGAGGGGGATATGAGACACTGTCACATATATAAAGGGTTAATATGTGCAGCTTAGAGGGGAGAAGGGAGAGGGGGATATGAGAGATACTGTCACATATATAAAGGGTTAATATGTGCAGCTTAGAGGGGAGAAGGGAGAGGGGATATGAGAGACACTGTGACATATATAAAGGGTTAATATGTGCAGCTTAGAGGGGAGAAGGGAGAGGGGGATATGAGAGAAACGGTCACATATATAAAGGGTTAATATGTGCAGCTTAGAGGAGAGAAGGGAGAGGGGATATGAGAGAAACTGTCACCTATATAAAGGGTTAATATGTGCAGCTTAGAGGGGAGAATGGAGAGGGGGATATGAGAGAAACTGTCACATATATAAAGGGTTAATATGTGCAGCTTAGAGGAGAGAAGGGAGAGGGGGATATGAGAGACACTGTCCCATATATAAAGGGTTAATATGCGCAGCTTAGAGGGGAGACGGGAGAGGGGGATATGAGAGAAAATGTCACATATATAAAGGGTTAATATGTGCAGGTTAGAGGGGAGAAGGGAGAGGGGGATATGAGAGAAACTGTCACATATATAAAGGGTTAATATGTGCAGCTTAGAGGAGAGAAGGGAGAGGGGGATATGAGAGACACTGTGACATATATAAAGGGTTAATATGTGCAGCTTAGAGGGGAGAAGGGAGAGGGGGATATGAGAGAAACGGTCACATATATAAAGGGTTAATATGTGCAGCTTAGAGGAGAGAAGGGAGAGGGGGATATGAGAGACACTGTCACCTATATAAAGGGTTAATATGTGCAGCTTAGAGGAGAGAAGGGAGAGGGGGATATGAGAGGCACTGTCACATATATAAAGGGTTAATATGTGCAGCTTAGAGGAGAGAAGGGAGAGGGGGATATGAGAGGCACTGTCATATATATAAAGGGTTAATATGTGCAGCTTAGAGGAAAGGGAGAGGGGGATATGAGAGATACTGTCACATATATAAAGGGTTAATATGTGCAGCTTAGAGGAGAGAAGGGAGAGGGGGATATGAGAGATACTGTCACATATATAAAGGGTTAATATGTGCAGCTTAGGGGGGAGAAGGGAGAGGGGGATATGAGAGACACTGTCACATATATATAGGGTTAATATGCGCAGCTTAGAGGGGAAACGGGAGAGGGGGATATGAGAGACACTGTCACATATATAAAGGGTTAATATGTGCAGGTTAGAGGGGAGAAGGGAGAGGGGGATATGAGAGACTGTCACATATATAAAGGGTTAATATGTGCAGGTTAGAGAGGAGAAGGGAGAGGGGGATATGAGAGACACTGTCACATATATAAAGGGTTAATATGTGCAGCTTAGAGGGGAGAAGGGAGAGGGGGATATGAGAGACACTGTCACATATATAAAGGGTTAATATGTGCAGCTTAGAGGGGAGAAGGGTGGGGGGGATATGAGAGATACTGTCACATATATAAAGGGTTAATATGTGCAGCTTAGAGGGGAGAAGGGAGAGGGGGATATGAGAGATACTGTCACATATATAAAGGGTTAATATGTGCAGCTTAGAGGAGAGAAGGGAGAGGGGATATGAGAGACACTGTCACCTATATAAAGGGTTAATATTTGCAGCTTAGAGGGGAGAAGGGAGAGGGGGATATGAGAGACACTGTCACATATATAAAGGGTTAATATGTGCAGCTTAGAGGGGAGAAGGGAGAGGGGGATATGAGAGATACTGTCACATATATAAAGGGTTAATATGTGCAGCTTAGAGGGGAGAAGAGAGAGGGGATATGAGAGATACTGTCACATATATAAAGGGTTAATATGTGCAGCTTAGAGGAGAGAAGGGAGAGGGGGATATGAGAGATACTGTCACATATATAAAGGGTTAATATGTGCAGCTTAGAGGAGAGAAGGGAGAGGGGATATGAGAGATACTGTCACATATATAAAGGGTTAATATGTGCAGCTTAGAGGGGAGAAGAGAGAGGGGATATGAGAGATACTGTCACATATATAAAGGGTTAATATGTGCAGCTTAGAGGAGAGAAGGGAGAGGGGGATATGAGAGATACTGTCACATATATAAAGGGTTAATATGTGCAGCTTAGAGGGGAGAAGGGAGAGGGGGATATGAGAGACTGTCACATATATAAAGGGTTAATATGTGCAGGTTAGAGGGGAGAAGGGAGAGGGGGATATGAGAGACACTGTCACATATATAAAGGGTTAATATGTGTAGCTTAGAGGAGAGAAGGGAGAGGGGGATATGAGAGACACTGTGACATATATAAAGGGTTAATATGCGCAGCTTAGAGGGGAGAAGGGAGAGGGGGATATGAGAGAAACTGTCACATATATAAAGGGTTAATATGTGCAGCTTAGAGGGGAGAAGGGAGAGGGGGACATGAGAGAAACGGTCACATAAATAAAGGTTTAATATGTGCAGCTTAGAGGGGAGAAGGGAGAGGATATATATATAAAGGGTTAATATGTGCAGCTTAGAGGGGAGAAGGGAGAGGGGATATGAGAGACACTGTCACATATATAAAAGGTTAATATGTGCAGCTTAGAGGGGAGAAGGGAGACGGGGATATGAGAGATACTGTCACATATATAAAGGGTTAATATGTGCAGCTTACAGGGGAGAAGGGAGAGGATATATATATAAAGGGTTAATATGTGCAGCTTAGAGGGGAGAAGGGAGAGGGGATATGAGAGACACTGTCACATATATAAAAGGTTAATATGTGCAGCTTAGAGGGGATAAGGGAGAAGGGGATATGAGAGACACTGTCACATATATTAAGGGTTAATATGTGCAGCTTAGAGGAGAGATGGGAGAGGGGATATGAGAGAAACTGTCACATATATAAAGGGTTAATATGTGCAGCTTAGAGGAGAGCAGGGAGAGGGGATATGAGAGAAACTGTCACATATATAAAGGGTTAATATGTGCAGCTTAGAGGGGAGAAGGGAGAGGGGGACATGAGAGAAACGGTCACATAAATAAAGGGTTAATATGTGCAGCTTAGAGGAGAGAAGGGAGAGGGGATATGAGAGAAACGGTCAGATATATAAAGGATTAATATGTGCAGCTTAGAGGAAAGAAGGGAGAGGGGATATGAGAGAAACTGTCACATATATAAAGGGTTAATATGTGCAGCTTACAGGGGAGAAGGGAGAGGGGGATATGAGAGAAACTGTCACATATATAAAGGGTTAATATGGGCAGCATAGAGGAGAGAAGGGAAAGGGGGATATGAAAGATACTGTCACATATATAAAGGGTTAATATATGCAGCTTAGAGGGGAGAAGGGAAAGGGGGATATGAGAGATACTGTCACGTATATAAAGGGTTAATATGTGCAGCTTAGAGGGGAGAAGGGAGAGGGGGATATGAGAGAAACTGTCACATATTAAAGGGTTAATATGTGCAGGTTAGAGGGGAGAAGGGAGAGGGGGATATGAGAGAAACTGTCACATATATAAAGGGTTAAAAAGTGCAGCTTAGAGGAGAGAACGGAGACGGGGATATGAGAGACTGTCACATATATAAAGGGTTAATATGTGCAGCTTATAGGGGAGAAGGGAGAGGGGGATATGAGAGAAACTGTCACATATATAAAGGGTTAATATGTGCAGCTTAGAGGGGAGAAGGGAGAGGGGGATATGAGAGAAACTGTCACATATATAAAGGGTTAATATGTGCAGCTTAGAGGGGAGAAGGGAGAGGGGGATATGAGAGATACTGTCACATATATAAAGGGTTAATATGTGCAGCTTAGAGGGGAGAAGGGAAAGGGGGATATGAGAGATACTGTCACATATATAAAGGGTTAATATGTGCAGCTTAGAGGGGAGAAGGGAGAGGGGGATAGGAGAGAAACTGTCACATATTAAAGGGTTAATATGTGCAGGTTAGAGGGGAGAAGGGAGAGGGGGATATGAGAGAAACTGTCACATATATAAAGGGTTAAAAAGTGCAGCTTAGAGGAGAGAAGGGAGAGGGGGATATGAGACACTGTCACATATATAAAGGGTTAATATGTGCAGCTTAGAGGGGAGAAGGGAGAGGGGGATATGAGAGAAACGGTCACATATATAAAGGGTTAATATGTGCAACTTAGAGGAGAGAAGGGAGAGGGGATATGAGAGAAACTGACACATATATAAAGGGTTAATATGTGCAGCTTAGAGGAGAGAAGGGAGAGGGGATATGAGAGAAACTGTCACATATATAAAGGGTTAATATGTGCAGCTTAGAGGAGAGAAGGGAGAGGGGATATGAGAGAAACTGTCACATATATAAAGGGTTAATATGTGCAGCTTAGAGGGGAGAAGGGAGAGGGGGATATGAGAAAAACGGTCACATAAATAAAGGTTTAATATGTGCAGCTTAGAGGGGAGTAGGGATAGGGGGATATGAGAGAAACTGTCACATTTATAAAGGGTTAATATGTGCAGGTTAGAGGAGAGAAGGGAGAGGGGGATATGAGAGAAACTGTCAAATATATAAAGGGTTAATATGTGCAGCTTAGAGGGGAGAAGAGAGAGGGGGTTATGAGACACTGTCACATATATAAAGGGTTAATATGTGCAGGTTAGAGGAGAGAAGGGAGAGGGGGATATGAGAGATACTGTCACGTATATAAAGGGTTAATATGTGCAGGTTAGAGGGGAGAAGGGAGAGGGGGATATGAGAGAAACGGTCATATATATAAAGGGTTAATATGTGCAGCTTAGAGAGGAGAAGGGAGAGGGGATATGAGAGAAACGGACACATATATAAAGGGTTAATATGTGCAGGTTAGAGGGGAGAAGGGAGAGGGGGATATGAGAGAAACTGTCACATATATAAAGGTTTAATATGTGCAGCGTAGAGGGGAGAAGGGAGAGGGGGATATGAGAGACACTGTCACATATATAAAGGGTTAATATGTGCAGCGTAGAGGGGAGAAGGGAGAGGGGGATATGAGAGACACTGTCACATATATAAAGGGTTAATATGTGCAGCTAGAGGGGAGGAGGGGGATATGAGAGACACTGTCACATATATAAAGGGTTAATATGTGCAGCTTATAGGAGAGTAGGGAGAGAGGGATATGAGAGAAACTGTCACACATATAAAGGGTTAATATGTGCAGCATAGAGGGGAGAAGGGAGAGGGGGATATGAGAGAAACGGTCACATATATAAAGGGTTAATATGTGCAGCTTAGAGGAGAGAAGGTAAAGGGGATATGAGAGAAACTGTCACATATATAAAGGGTTAATATGTGCAGCTTAGAGGAGAGACGGGAGAGGGGGATATGAGAGACACTGTCACATATATAAAGGGATAATATGTGCAGCTTATAGGAGAGAAGGGAGAGGGGGATATGAGAGATACTGTCACATATATAAAGGGTTAATATGTTCAGCTTAGAGGGGAGAAGGGAGAGGGGGATATGAGAGACACTGTCACATATATAAAGGGTTAATATGTGCAGCTTAGAGGGGAATCTATTTTGATCTGGTTTGAAACTGATTGGCCGGCGAAGCTTATGGACAATCTGATTGGTCCGTCGGTCTGTCACTCAGCCTCTGGCCAATCAGATTGCTCACGCCCACCCCCTCCCCCCTCCCCTCACCCCCCTTCCCTCACCCCCCTCCCTTCACCCCCCTCCCTTCACCCCCTCACCCCACCCCCTCAACCCACTCCCCTCGCACCCTCACCCCCACCCCCCCTTCACCTCCCCTCAACCCCCCCTTCACCTCCCCTCAACCCCCCCCTTCACCCCTTTCACCCGCCTCTGCCTTTCGCACTCCTGCCGCCTCTGCCTTTCGCCCGCCCGCACTCCCGCCGCCTCTGCCTTTCACCCGCCCACCGCATCACACCCCTGCGCCCCACAGCCGCCGCACGCATTCAACAGACACCCGCCACACTTGACACACACCCGCCACCTCTCATCCACCTGCCACACTCGACACACACCCGCCGCCTCTCACCCACCCCACACACACGACACAATCCTGCCGCCTCCCGCCCCTACGCACTCACATCACTGACCAGCTGCCGCACGCACCAGCCGCACTCACACCCCTACACACCGACATCACTGACCAGCCGCCGCCCGCACTCAAGACACACCCGATGCCTCACACCCTAGCAGGATCCCGCACCCACAGCCAGCACTCACTATCCACGCGCCACCCGTACTGAACACCCACCCGACGCCTCACACACGCTCACACCCTAACGGGACACACGCCTCACATTTTTATATCACTTATGTCACCAAAATATACATTGTACTGTGGTGTGTTTACAATAAACCATTTTTAAACAACATCGGATTACATTTTCTTCCATCTTTCTTTTCAACATTATTATCCAACCTTTCCAACAAATAGTCACCTATTGTTCCACGATTTATAAATAATACTACCTATTACGCATTTACATCCCGGGCAGCGCCGGGTATATCAGCTAGTACGCTATATTCCTTACCTCACCAGTGGGATTTTATTCACATATGTATATAGTAGTTCACATGTTGTTTTGAATTTTGAATATATGTTAATAAAATGTTATTGTTTTATTTTATTGGAGTTTCTCTGAGAGCCACTGGTAGCTCTTATGAACACCCAGTATTGAGACATTTATTCGGGGTCAATTATGTCGACTATTGGATACTTTTACAACTGTGTGAGTGCAAATAGGGAACTCTTTTTGTGACCCCCTGTGGGGATCCACATTGTATTTCGTCAGGCCATCTTCCCTGATCCTATCTAGGACCACCGCTACATGCACCAAGTGAGTGTCCCAGTCATCACTAAACACAGCTATGTTATCAAGATAAGCCCTAGCGTAGCCCTGTATCCCTTCCAGCAACTGGTTGACCAGGCGCTGGAACGTGGCTGGCGCGTTCTTCATCCCGAATGGTATGACAAAAAAATTCGTACAAGCCACTCGGGTGATGAAAGCCGATTTTTCCTGTGCCTCCTGGGTAAATGGGATCTGCCAGTAACCTCTGGACAGATCCATGGTGGTCAGATACCTGGCCCCGGCAAGCTCGTATAAGAGCTCATTGTAAGGAATCGGGGGCCATGTCCCCTGCGACGTGACCCCTCCTTACCCACTACCAGTACTGCAGCTGCTGCTGTCTCTGCCCATCAACGCTACCCCTGCCGGCGCGCGGCACTTCCTGCTACTCACGCCGCAGCCGCCATCTTGGATTCTCACGCCGGCGTTAGAGAGCGCGCATCTATCCCTGGCACTTGTAACACGCGCACATTGTCCGCCCCCCCATTCAGCCCGGGAGTTCTTGGCACACCTCCTGCACTCTCAGCTGAGCCCTGTTACTCCCAGCCTCTCAGGCGCTGCTCCTCGTCACGCCCCCGTCCGGATTGGTGGATACCGCTTTAAATACCCTGCTATGTCACTTCCTCCTTGCTCTGCATAGCTCCTTGCTTCCTGTGTAGCTGTCACGCCTGTATGCCCGCAGACCAAGCTAGACCCCAGTACTGAGGTGGGAACGGTATAATACCACACACCCACAGCAGTGGGAGCAAGCGTTGCTGGGCCTTTTGGAAGAGTTGTTAGTGTATACTTGCAACGCTTGGGGAGTGTCCGTGAGAATAGTCGTGTCCATTTGCCAATGTTCAGGGATCCAGAGGGTAGAGTCGTCAGAGGGCAAGCCAGGTCCTAGGAAGCCAGAGGTCAGCGGAGTCGTATGTGTAGCAGGGTTCAAAGGGATACCAGAGAGCAGAGTAGTCCAGGGAGAGCAGGGGTCAAAGCCAGGAAAATCCAAAGTAACACAGGAGCAGGTATTCACAGGAGCACAGAGGGAGCACAGCATAGGACAGGCACACACAGGGAAACAGGAACTATGCAGAGCGAGGAAAAGGTGGACAGACAGGGATTATAAAGGAAGGTGCACCAATGACAGAGAGGGGAGGAGTAGAGAGAGAAGTGGGTCTATTTTGATCTGGTTTAAAACTGATTGGCCAATTCAGTTGAACAGCAATTCTACTTGTTACCAAGTAGAACAAAGATAAACCAGTCAAACAAAAATGAAATGAACCCAACAAGTGCACTGATGAAGTGCACTTAAAACAGAAGGGTTAAATCTGAAGAACCCTAATTGGTGGATACCGAGCAAAGCACCCCGCCTAACGCCCACTGGGAGGCAAACTCTGAAACCGTCCCAGTAGACTCGGCGTACGAGTACTCTGCCCGAATACGGGAGTGCACCAGCGCCCGGAACATGACCACGATGTTTGTCGGGACCCCCCCCTCCAAACACTGCTTCCTGGTTTTACAAATGGCTACCTTAGCCAATGCCAGGAGCAGGTTGACCAGGAGATCCCTAGGCTTATTGTCCCGGGACACTGGGCACCCAAAAATAAAAAGATGAGGTGAGAAGTGCAACCAGAACAGCAGGAGCAAGCTCCTCAAGAAGGAAAAGAGGGGTTGCAGTCTGGCACAACTCGAATAAATGTGATATACGGACTCCCGCTCGCCACAGAAGGGACAGGTGGCGGGGGAGTCCGTGAAGTGTGCCAAATACTCTCCTGTGCTCAGTGCTCCGTGGAGGACCCTCCAACTCAAATCCCCGGCGGGACGGGGAACCAAAGATGAATAGAGTTCCCTCCACCGGGGTCTCTCATCCTCGTTCGCTGGGAATACCCGCCTCCAGATGGTGTCTGGGCGGGTGACAAGGGCGAGGTAATGCACTATATGGAGCACCAGAGAATACAGGACTTTCCTCGGCATGCCGCGGAAACACACCGGGGACATATCCCCCAACCTGCTGAGGTTGGGGGAGAGAAGAGCCCGAGGGGGTTGCCGTGACCTTGGTTCTATGCAAAGATTCGGAGAGCCGAAGTTGATAGGATGACAAGGCTTTCCGGTCTGCAATACCCCCTCAATGAAGGTGCGGGAGTCGGGGTGTATGGCATCTTTAATCTCCTGGATCAAACGACGAGGGACGCGGGCAGAACGCAGATCCATACGGGGCGCGAGCACCTCTGCCCCTACCCAATCCCGCTGCTCATAGTCCAGGAGATCCCCGACTCTGGTCACCTGCGCCAGGATTAGCCGGCGGCAAATAGAGGGTGAATCCAACATCCGAGCCCCCACTGCCGGATTATACAGCAGGGGCTCGGCGAGGAAATCAATCCCCACCACCTGTTTCTTCCTGGTCGCGGAGACCAGTTTCCAGGCCTTCAGTAAGTCCCGGTAGTATGCCGGCAGCTCCGAGAGGTTTCTACCTAAACCCTCGGGCCTGATGAAAAAGAGTTGCCGGTCATACCTCATATTGCGCAGCTGGCGAAAGAAAAAGGTTGCCAGCTGGCACCACTGCGGAGACGGATCTGCGAATAGGTATCTCTGCAGGTATTGGAGGCGGAAAGTGTGTAACTGGGAGCGGACACACACCACTCCCTGTCCACCCTCCTCCAAAGGGAGACATGCAACTCCCACAGAGACCCAATGCTTCCCCATCCAGAGAAAATCCATCAACTTCCTCTGGATCTTGTTGATAAATTCGGGGGTCGGACCCATGGCTATCAGCCGGTGCCAAAGCTGACTGGCCACTAGCTGATTAATCACCAGGGTTCTTCCCCTAAGGGAAAGCATTCTCGACAGATACACCCATGACCCCAGACGAGCAATGACCCGTTCTTCAAGATCACTGAAGTTTTCTGGGGCAGGGTCCTCTGCAGCAGACAGGTAGACTCCCAGATACTTGAGAGTATCGCTCCCCCACGAGATATTACGAAACGTGGGGGGCAAAGAGTCCACCTTTAAGGGACCCACCAAGATGCCGGAGCACTTGGACCAGTTGATCCGAGCAGAAGAGGCCGCGGTGTAGACCTCTTGACACTCCTGTGCCCGCTCTAGATCATCTAGGTCCTGGGCCACGAGGAGCACATCATCGGCATAAGCCGACAGGACTACCCGCATGTCGGGCTCCCGCAGCACCAGCCCGGTAAGCCTCTTCCTCAGTAGGCAGAGGAAGGGCTCAATGGCCAGCGCGTACAGTTGCCCAGACAGGGGGCACCCTTGACGCACTCCCCGACCAAACACAAAAGGTGCCGTCAGGGACCAGTTAATCTTCACCAGACACTCTGCAGAAGCGTACAGCATCTGGAGAAAGCCCACAAATTGTGGGCCGAAGCCAAACGCCCGCAGGGTCTGCATAAGGTAACGGTGATCCACTCTGTCAAACGCCTTCTCCTGATCTAGGGACAGGAAGGCGAGTGATAGACCAGTCCTCTGTGCGTAATGCATCAGGTCCCGGACCAGAAAAATGTTGTCATGAATGCTCCGGCCCGGGACAGTATAGGACTGGTCAGGGTGAATCACCTCTGCCAGTACGGACTTGAGCCTCAGCGAAAGCGCTTTGGCTACGATCTTATAGTCCGTGCTGAGCAGTGAGACCGGTCGCCAATTAGAGATCTGACGGAGATCCCCCTTCTTCGGCAGCAAAGACAGTATTGCCCGCCGACACGAAAGTGGCATCTCACCGATCTCCAGGGCTTCGGCTAGGACCTCGGTGAAATCAGGTCCCAGCATCTCCCAGAAAAACCGGAAGAACTCCACAGTCAGCCCGTCTAGCCCCGGCGCTTTTCCGCGGGACATGAGACTGAGGGCTTCAGAGAGCTCGGCCAGAGTCAAAGGTAACTCAAGCCGCTCCCTTCCATCCTCACCGACCGTGGGAAGCCCCTCCCATAAGACCCTGCATTTATCTGGCTGGATGGACTCCGGAGAGAAAAGATCTACATAGAATCTCCGGGTTCTGTCCCGGATGCTCTCCGGGTCAGTCAGAGGGGTACCGTCCTCTGCCAACAGGCATGTGATATGTCTACGGTTTCCCCTCTTTTTCTCCAGCGTGTAGAAGAGGCGCGACCCGCGATCCATCTCTCGAAGGAAGTTGATGCGGGATCGCACATATGCCCCCCGAGCTCTCCGATCTTCCAATTCCCGGAGAGCGCACTTCCTCTCCATGTACATACTCTGCAGGTATTGGTCTCCCGCCACAGACAGCCGCTTCTCGAGATCGAGCACCTCCTCCCTGAGGGCCTCGATCTCAGCATCGCGCCGCCCGCTGGCACCTCTGGTGTACTCCTGACATACGAGGCGCAGATGAACCTTGCCCACGTCCCACCACTGCTCTAACGTGGCAAAGTCTGACCTGCAACCTCTCCAGGCCATCCAAAAGTCTCTGACCGACGTCGCAAACCCCTTGTCCTCCAACAACGAATTGTTGAAATGCCAATAAGCGGCCGAAGGTGCTGCAGGTAGCAGCATCAGCGTCACGGACGCACAATTGTGGTCCGAAAACGGCGCCAGCCTAATGGCACTGGACTGGGCTCGCGACAGGCTGTGGCTGGAAATATACAGCCTGTCGATCCGGGACCAGGACATCCGTTCACCCCTAAACACCCTAACATGGGTGAACTCAGTGGATGCCTCAGGATGTTGTTCTCGCCAGACTTCTACCAAGGAGTAGCGGGTGATGACCTCCCGCAAGGCCGACGCAGAACACGGGTGTGGCTCCTGACCATTCCGGTCCTTCCGAGCCTCGAGGGTACAGTTAAAATCACCCCCGAGCACCACGTATTCGTCCGCGTCGACTGTCTCCAGGTATTCAGACATTCTGACGAAGAACTGCCTTCTCAGGGGTCTGGTGGCAGGAGCATACACGTTCAGGAAATTAAACGTGTAGTCCTCGTGTCGGACCCTGATATGCAACAGGCGACCTGGAACAACAGCTTTGGCAAGCAGCAGCTCTGGTTGAAAGGACTCAGAGAACAGGGTCACCACCCCACTAGATGTTGAAGTGAGATGGCTGAAGAAGACACTGCCTCGCCACTCCAAATGCCAGCTGGCTTCAGCCTCTGGAGTGGTATGGGTTTCCTGCAGGAAACTCACAGAATACTTCCCCTTCTGCAAGAAGGAGAGTACCTGGAACCTGCGAAACCCATCCTTACAGCCGTTAACATTTAGCGTACCGATGCTTAACGCCATTGGTAATCAGGAGTTTTTTGGTTCCCCACAGGTGCTCAGGGTACTATACCCTGAGAAGCCTTTACGTGGTCTCGCATCACTTTTTCAAACTTCAGGACCCGAATATGGATAGCCCCAGAGATTTTGGCCTTGTGGTTGGCCCTGATGTGAACTCCGAGAGAGTGGAGAATGACCGAGGCATCTTTCCACTTCTCAAGGGCCAACTTCACCTTAAAGTTTTTATGCTTGCAGAGGGTATCCTCTAGGAAAGCATCTAGCTCCTTGGCAGGGATAACAGGGGTCAAAGAGTCCACCGACTCCACGGTGCCAGAAGACTCCTCACTGAGCCCCAACTCCCTAAGCTCCTCTTGACTGAAAGGCTTAAGACCCTCACCCTCCCCTGCGGGGGTCTCTCTCAGTCCTAGAGTGGGTTCCCCCTTCGGTGTTTCCACGAGGGGGTCCACTAAAACCTCCACTTCCAACCCCGGGGTAGGATGTTCAGGGGTATCTGGTGGCGGTATGGCAGAGGCAGCGGTTTCTGGAGTGACCTTTTGAACAAAAAAGGTACCCATTACCCTCCTGGTCTCCTCTATCGCCGTGTAAGTAAACGGAATGTTAGGGGCATCCGCCTCAATCACGGGAGGGCACTCTTCTGTAGGCACCCCAAGGAGAGAGTCTAGCCTGGCAGTCATCTTTGACAAAGACCAAAACTCCCCACTAAGAGGGCTCACGTCAGATAGCCTCCAGTTGAAATCCGAAGTGCTCACTAAAGCATCCCTACCTACACCTGCCTCCCCCTCTCCATCCTCAACCATGGGGGTCAGCCCTAGCCCATCCCCTACTTCTGGTGACGCAAAACCTGACTCCGCCTCAGGTGCGACACTCGAAGGCGGTACAACCGGAGGGGGATCTTGGCTGGCTCCAAAGATAGGTGCATTCGGCAAGGCAAATTCACCGAAGCACAATTCTCCTGGGGATGCTCTCCAACCGGGAGGGGCGTTGAGAGGCACCCCAACGTCTATATCTATGGGCAAGGCCTCATGCTGCTGAGCATTTTGGCCTTCCACCCCAGAGACGCCGGGTACCTTCAGTTGTATTCCCTCCAGAAATTCGAGGGGGGGGGGCTGTACGTGTGTAGGATCCGGTTTACACTGGCTAATCGTAACCAGTGGGCCGGACAGGACCACCTTTTGCGGAACTGATGTTACGTTCCGCTTCAGAGACTTCAGAGAGTAAACGTAATACGGTTCACCCTCCTCTGCCTCCTCAATCACCCTCTTATTTGTTTTAAATTTCCTCTTTCTGGGGATTGATTCCCCAGGAGAGAGTGCCGCTACCTCCATAACAGGAGCTTCCTCCTGCTCCCCCACACTCTGTACGGTGCTTAAATTGGGGGTAAGGTGTTCTTGGGGGGGGACAGCGACAACAGAGGGTGACTGTTGTGGGGTGACTTTTCCTTTCTCCCTCTTTGTAGGGGGGAGAGGTTCAGATGTCACTGTTTGAGATGGGTCAGTGACATCTTCTGTGGTCCCAGGGGGGGCCTGGGCCCTCAAGGGCTTTCCTTTCTCCCTCTTTCTTTGGGGGAGAGGTGCAGATGTCACCGCCCGAGATGGGGCAGCAACATCTGCTGTGGTCCCAGGGGGGGGGGCTGGGCCCCCAAGGGCTCCACCGCGGTGGGCACAGTGGCACAAGGTATTTCCCCTTGGGGGGAGACAGTGATAACAGAGTGTGGTCGCTCCAGGGCGACCCCCTCTCCTTCTCTCCGCTCTCCAGGGAGAGGTACAGAAGTCACTGTTCCAGATGGGACAGCAACATCTCTTGTGGTCCCAGGAGGGACCTGGGCCCCTGAGGGCCCCGCTGTGGTGGGCACAGCGGTACGGGGTGTCTTGGCAGAGGGAGGGGTGGGTGTAGGAGTTGGGATAGGTCCTCTGTTCCCTTTGGGGCAACTCCTACGAGTGTGCCCCAGCTCCTTGCACAGATAACATCTAATTCCCTCCGTGCCATAGAACACTGTGTACATTATGCCCTCGTACGGCACCCTAAAAGAACCCTCCACAGATTCTGTGCTCCCCGGCAGCTGCACTTGTACCTGCCGCTTAAATGAGAGCACGTGCCTCAGCGCTCTATCCCTGCAGCCCAGCGGAATTTTTGTTATGGGAGACTTAATGTCTCCCAGGACTTGCAGGTGCAGCCGCATGAGGCTATCTGGGATGAAGGGGGGCACATTGGAGAGAATAATCCTAGTGCCTAACCCCTCCATGGGCTCTACGGGGATGTAGGTCCCCCCTACACTGATGCCTTTCTGCACCAGGGTGTGCGTGGCAGCCAGCGTACGGAGAAAGAAAATGCCCCTCCCATACATCTTGCTGGCCGCCACCACAGCAGAGGGACCCACAACGTCTGCCACAGCCCTAACATAAATCTCCATGCTAAGGCCAGGTGACATTGGGCACCTCACCCCAAGCTTCCTGCTCAGACAGGGTGTGGCCCCAGCATTGTTATTGCCGGGGCCGACGCCTGCAGCTGCCACCTGCACCCAAGTTGAACCTGGGACTGCAGGGGTTAAACTGACAAGAGGAGCTGGGGGAGGTGTGGCCAGGGCACTGGAAGTACCAGGCCTTGGGCTATGGTTGTTACTCCTAAGGGCCCCAGTTTTAGGAGTCCGATGTCCAGGTGTGGCCCCTGTTGCTGCACTAGTCCTGTTCCCCCCAGGCATGATGAAATAAGCCTCTAAGTAAGGGGAGGAAATAGTGCTTAGGGAGAGAGATGCAGGGAGGTAACTGTTTCTTTTAAGAACCAATTAACTATCTCTCTGCACAGGGAGGGAATGAAAAACAGCTTTTAAAACCTGCTGTAATTTTCTCTTTCTCCCTTTAATTATTTAACTCTCTCTCTCTTATAAGAAACCACACACAAAAAAGAAGGTTTTAAAGTAAGACACAGAGCTCTCAATTGCAAATGAAAAAGAAAGAAATATACGTATATAAAGGGTTAATATGTGCAGCTTAGAGGGGAGAAGGGAGAGGAGGATATGAGAGAAACTGTCACATATACAAAGGGTTAATAAGTGCAGCTTAAAGGAGAGACGGGAGAGGGGGATATGAGACACTGTCACATATATAAAGGGTTAATATGTGCAGCTTAGAGGGGAGAAGGGAGAGGGGGATATGAGAGATACTGTCACATATATAAAGGGTTAATATGTGCAGCTTAGAGGGGAGAAGGGAGAGGGGATATGAGAGACACTGTGACATATATAAAGGGTTAATATGTGCAGCTTAGAGGAGAGAAGGGAGAGGGGATATGAGAGAAACTGTCACATATATAAAGGGTTAATATGTGCAGCTTAGAGGAGAGAAGGGAGAGGGGATATGAGAGAAACTGTCACATATATAAAGGGTTAATATGTGCAGCTTAGAGAGGAGAAGGGAGAGGAGATATGAGAGAAACTGTCACATATATAAAGGGTTAATATGTGCAGCTTAGAGGGGAGAAGGGAGAGGGGGATATGAGAGAAACTGTCACATATATAAAGGGTTAATATGTGCAGGTTAGAGGGGAGAAGGGAGAGGGGGATATGAGAGATACTGTCGCATATTTAAAGGGTTAATATGTGCAGCTTAGAGGAGAGAAGGGAGAGGGGATATGAGAGAAACTGTCACATATATAAAGGGTTAATATGTGCAGCTTAGAGGAGAGAAGGGAGAGGGGATATGAGAGAAACTGTCACATATATAAAGGGTTAATATGTGCAGCTTAGAGGGGAGAAGGGAGAGGAGATATGAGAGAAACTGTCACATATATAAAGGGTTAATATGTGCAGCTTAGAGGGGAGAAGGGAGAGGGGGATATGAGAGAAACTGTCACATAAATAAAGGTTTAATATGTGCAGCTTAGAGGGGAGAAGGGAGAGGAGGATATGAGAGAAACTGTCACATATACAAAGGGTTAATAAGTGCAGCTTAAAGGAGAGACGGGAGAGGGGGATATGAGACACTGTCACATATATAAAGGGTTAATATGTGCAGCTTAGAGGGGAGAAGGGAGAGGGGGATATGAGAGATACTGTCACATATATAAAGGGTTAATATGTGCAGCTTAGAGGGGAGAAGGGAGAGGGGATATGAGAGACACTGTGACATATATAAAGGGTTAATATGTGCAGCTTAGAGGGGAGAAGGGAGAGGGGGATATGAGAGAAACGGTCACATATATAAAGGGTTAATATGTGCAGCTTAGAGGAGAGAAGGGAGAGGGGATTTGAGAGAAACTGTCACCTATATAAAGTGTTAATATGTGCAGCTTAGAGGGGAGAATGGAGAGGGGGATATGAGAGAAACTGTCACATATATAAAGGGTTAATATGTGCAGCTTAGAGGAGAGAAGGGAGAAGGGGATATGAGAGACACTGTCCCATATATAAAGGGTTAATATGCGCAGCTTAGAGGGGAGACGGGAGAGGGGGATATGAGAGAAAATGTCACATATATAAAGGGTTAATATGTGCAGGTTAGAGGGGAGAAGGGAGAGGGGGATATGAGAGACATTGTCACATATATAAAGGGTTAATATGTGCAGGTTAGAGGGGAGAAGGGAGAGGGGGATATGAGAGATACTGTCGCATATTTAAAGGGTTAATATGTGCAGCTTAGAGGAGAGAAGGGAGAGGGGATATGAGAGAAACTGTCACATATATAAAGGGTTAATATGTGCAGCTTAGAGGAGAGAAGGGAGAGGGGATGTGAGAGAAACTGTCACATATATAAAGGGTTAATATGTGCAGCTTAGAGGGGAGAAGGGAGAGGAGATATGAGAGAAACTGTCACATATATAAAGGGTTAATATGTGCAGCTTAGAGGGGAGAAGGGAGAGGGGGATATGAGAGAAACTGTCACATAAATAAAGGTTTAATATGTGCAGCTTAGAGGGGAGTAGGGATAGGGGGATATGAGAGAAACTGTCACATATATAAAGGGTTAATATGTGCAGCTTAGAGGAGAGAAGGGAGAGGGGGATATGAGAGAAACTGTCACATATACAAAGGGTTAATAAGTGCAGCTTAAAGGAGAGACGGGAGAGGGGGATATGAGACACTGTCACATATATAAAGGGTTAATATGTGCAGCTTAGAGGGGAGAAGGGAGAGGGGGATATGAGAGATACTGTCACATATATAAAGGGTTAATATGTGCAGCTTAGAGGGGAGAAGGGAGAGGGGGATATGAGAGACACTGTGACATATATAAAGGGTTAATATGTGCAGCTTAGAGGGGAGAAGGGAGAGGGGGATATGAGAGAAACGGTCACATATATAAAGGGTTAATATGTGCAGCTTAGAGGAGAGAAGGGAGAGGGGGATATGAGAGACACTGTCACCTATATAAAGGGTTAATATGTGCAGCTTAGAGGAGAGAAGGGAGAGGGGGATATGAGAGGCACTGTCACATATATAAAGGGTTAATATGTGCAGCTTAGAGGAGAGAAGGGAGAGGGGGATATGAGAGACACTGTGACATATATAAAGGGTTAATATGCGCAGCTTAGAGGGGAGAAGGGAGAGGGGGATATGAGAGAAACTGTCACATATATAAAGGGTTAATATGCGCAGCTTAGAGGGGAGGAGGGAGAGGGGGATATGAGAGAAACTGTCACATATATAAAGGGTTAATATGTGCAGCTTAGAGGGGAGAAGGGAGAGGGGGATATGAGAGACACTGTCACATATATAAAGGGTTAATATGTGCAGCTTAGAGGAGAGAAGGGAGAGGGGGATATGAGAGAAACTGTCACATATATAAAGGGTTAATATGTGCAGCTTAGAGGAGAGAAGGGAGAGGGGATATGAGAGAAACTGTCACATATATAAAGGGTTAATATGTGCAGCTTAGAGGGGAGAAGGGAGAGGGGGATATGAGAGACTGTCACATATATAAAGGGTTAATATGTGCAGGTTAGAGGGGAGAAGGGAGAGGGGGATATGAGAGACACTGTGACATATATAAAGGGTTAATATGTGCAGCTTAGAGGAGAGAAGGGAGAGGGGGATATGAGAGACTGTCACATATATAAAGGGTTAATATGTGCAGGTTAGAGGGGAGAAGGGAGAGGGGGATATGAGAGACACTGTCACATATATAAAGGGTTAATATGTGCAGCTTAGAGGAGAGAAGGGAGAGGGGGATATGAGAGACACTGTGACACATATAAAGGGTTAATATGTGCAGCTTAGAGGGGAGAAGGGAGAGGGGGATATGAGAGACACTGTCACATATATAAAGGGTTAATATGTGCAGCTTAGAGGGGAGAAGGGAGAGGGGGATATGAGAGAAACTGTCACATATATAAAGGGTTAATATGTGCAGCTTAGAGGGGAGAAGGAGAGGGGGATATGAGAGATACTGTCACATATATAAAGGGTTAATATGCGCAGCTTAGAGGGGAGAACGGAGAGGGGGATATGAGAGAAACTGTCACATATATAAAGGGTTAATATGTGCAGCTTAGAGGGGAGAATGGAGAGGGGGATATGAGAGAAACTGTCACATATATAAAAGGTTAATATGTGCAGCGTAGAGGAGAGAAGGAAGAGGGGGATATGAGAGAAACTGTCACATATATAAAGGGGTTAATATGTGCAGCTTAGAGGGGAGAAGGGAGAGGGGGATATGAGAGATACTGTCACATATATAAAGGGTTAATATGTGCAGCTTAGAGGGGAGAAGGGAGAGGGGAATATGAGAGAAACTGTCCCATATATAAAGGGTTAATATGTGCAGCTTAGAGGGGAGAAGGGAGAGGGGGATATGAGAGACACTGTCACATATATAAAGGGTTAATATGTGCAGCTAAGAGAAGGGAGAGGGGGATATGAGAGATACTGTCACATATATAAAGGGTTAATATGTGCAGCTTAGAGGGGAGAACGGAGAGTATTGGATTAATGGAACTGCCCTCCCAACCGAGGTGGCAGAGATCTTAATACATTTGCATGAAACAGAAACAAGGGAATCCTAAATATAACAGAACCCAAAGTTTTCTAATAGGTCCGAGGGTTAGTGCTGACGAGAGAAGGAGGCGAGAGGAGGGCCTGGGGGAGAGAGAGAGGAGAGCCTGGGGGAGAGAGAGAGGAGAGCCTGGGGGAGAGAGAGAGGAGAGCCTGGGGGGAGAGAGAGAGGAGAGCCTGGGGGAGAGAGAGAGGAGAGCCTGGGGGAGAGAGAGAGGAGAGCTTGGGGGAGAGGCGAGAGGAGAGCCTGGGGGAGAGAGAGAGGAGAGCCTGGGGGAGAGGCGAGAGGAGAGCCTGGGGGAGAGTCGAGAGGAGGGCCTGGGAGAGAGGCGAGAGGAGAGCCTTGGGGAGAGAGAGAGGAGAGCCTGGGGGAGAGAGAGAGAGGAGCCTGGGGAGAGAGAGAGGAGAGCCAGGGGGAGAGAGAGAGGAGAGCCTGGGGGAGAGAGAGAGGAGAGCCTGGGGGAGAGAGAGAGGAGAGCCTGGGGGAGAGAGAGAGGAGAGCCTGGGGGAGAGGCGAGAGGAGAGCCTGGGGGAGAGAGAGAGGAGAGCCTGGGGGAGAGGCGAGAGGAGAGCCTGGGGGGAGAGTCGAGAGGAGGGCCTGGGAGAGAGGCGAGAGGAGAGCCTGGGGGAGAGAGAGGAAAGCCTGGGGGAGAGAGAGAGGAGAGCCTGGGGGAGAGAGAGGAGCCTGGGGGAGAGAGAGAGGAGAGCCTGGGGGAGAGAGAGAGGAGAGCCTGGAGAGAGAGAGAGGAGAGCCTGGGGGAGAGAGAGAGGAGAGCCTGGTGGAGAGAGAGAGGAGAGCCTGGGGGGAGAGGCGAGAGGAGAGCCTGGGGAGAGAGAGAGGAGAGCCTGGGGGAGAGGCGAGAGGAGAGCCTGGGGGAGAGAGAGAGGAGAGCCTGGGGGAGAGAGAGAGGAGAGCTTGGGGGAGAGGCGAGAGGAGAGCCTGGGGGAGAGAGAGAGGAGAGCCTGGGGGAGAGGCGAGAGGAGAGCCTGGGGGGAGAGTCGAGAGGAGGGCCTGGGAGAGAGGCGAGAGGAGAGCCTGGGGGAGAGAGAGAGGAGAGCCTGGGGGAGAGAGAGGAGAGGAGCCTGGGGGAGAGAGAGAGGAGAGCCTGGGGGAGAGAGAGAGGAGAGCCTGGGGGAGAGAGAGAGGAGAGCCTGGGGGAGAGAGAGAGGAGAGCCTGGGGGAGAGAGAGAGGAGAGCCTGGGGGAGAGGCGAGAGGAGAGCCTGGGGGAGAGAGAGAGGAGAGCCTGGGGGAGAGGCGAGAGGAGAGCCTGGGGGAGAGTCGAGAGGAGGGCCTGGGAGAGAGGCGAGAGGAGAGCCTGGGGAGAGAGAGGAAAGCCTGGGGGAGAGAGAGGGAGAGCCTGGGGGAGAGAGAGGAGCCTGGGGGAGAGAGAGAGGAGAGCCTGGGGGGAGAGAGAGAGGAGAGCCTGGGAGAGAGAGAGAGGGAGAGCTTGGGGGAGAGAGAGGAGAGCCTGGTGGAGAGAGAGAGGAGAGCCTGGTGGAGAGAGAGAGGAGAGCCTGGGGGAGAGAGAGAGGAGAGCCTGGGGGGAGAGGCGAGAGGAGGGCCTGGGGGAGAGGCGAGAGGAGGGCCTGGGGGAGAGGCGAGAGGAGAGTCTGGGGGAGAGAGAGAGGAGAGCCTGTGGGTGAGAGAGAGGTGAGCCTGGGGGAGAGAGAGAGAGGAGAGCCTGGGGAGAGAGAGAGAGAGCCCTGGGGGAGAGAAAGAGGAGAGCCTGGGGAGAGAGAGGGAGCCTGGGGGAGAGAGAGGAGAGAGCCTGGGGGTGAGAGAGGAGAGCCTGAGGGAGAGGTTAGAGAAGAGAGCCTGGGGGTGAGGCGAGAGGAGAGCCTGGGGGAGAGAGAGGAGAGAGCCTGGGGGTGAGAGAGGAGAGCCTGGGGGAGAGATGAGAGAAGATTGCCTGGGGGTGAGGCGAGAGGAGAGCCTGGGGGAGAGAGAGAGGAGAGCCTGGGGGAGAGAAAGAGGAGAGCCTGGGGGAGAGAGGGGAGCCTGGGGGAGAGAGGGGAGCCTGGGGGAGAGAGAGGAGAGAGCCTGGGGGTGAGAGAGGAGAGCCTGGGGGAGAGATGAGAGAAGAGAGCCTGGGGGTGAGGCGAGAGGAGAGCCTGGGGGAGAGAGAGGAGAGAGCCTGGGGGTGAGAGAGGAGAGCCTGGGGGAGAGATGAGAGAAGATTGCCTGGGGGTGAGGCGAGAGGAGAGCCTGGGGGAGGGAGAGAGAGCCTGGGGGAGAGGGCGTGAGGAGAGCCTGGGGGAGAGAGAGGAGAGCCTGGGGGAGAGAGAGGAGAGCCTGGGGAAGAGGCGTGAGGAGAGCCCTGGGGGGGGGAGAGAGAGAGAGGAGAGCCTGGGGGAGAGAGAGAGAGGAGAGCCTGGGGGGGAGGGAGAGAGAGGAGAGCCTGGGGGAGAGAGAGAGGAGAGCCTGGGGGAGAGAGAGAGGAGAGCCTGGGGGAGAGAGAGAGGAGAGCCTGGGGGAGAGAGAGAGGAGAGCCTGGGGGAGAGAGAGAGGAGAGCCTGGGGGAGAGGAGAGAGAGAGCTGGGGGAGAGAGAGAGGAGAGCCTGGGGGAGAGGCGAGAGGAGAAAGAGGAGAGCCTGGGGGAGAGGCGAGAGGAGAGCCTGGGGGAGAGTCGAGAGGAGGGCCTGGGAAAGAGGCGAGAGGAGAGCCTGGGGGAGAGAGAGAGGAAAGCCTGGGGGAGAGAGAGAGGAGAGCCTGGGGGAGAGAGAGAGAGAGGAGCCTGGGGGAGAGAGAGAGGAGAGCCTGGGGGAGAGAGAGAGGAGAGCCTGGGGGAGAGAGAGAGGAGAGCCTGGGGGAGAGAGAGAGGAGAGCCTGGGGGAGAGAGAGGAGAGAGCCTGGGGGAGAGAGAGAGGAGAGCCTGGGGGAGAGGCGAGAGGAGGGCCTGGGGGTGAGAGAGAGGAGAGCCTGGGGGAGAGAAAGAGGAGAGCCTGGGGGAGAGAAAGGGGAGAGCCTGGGGAGAGAAAGAGGAGAGCCTGGGGGAGAGAGGGGAGCCTGGGGGAGAGATGAGAGAAGAGAGCCTGGGGGTGAGGCGAGAGGAGAGCCTGGGGGAGAGAGAGGAGAGAGCCTGGGGGTGAGAGAGGAGAGCCTGGGGGAGAGATGAGAGAAGATTGCCTGGGGGTGAGGCGAGAGGAGAGCCTGGGGGAGAGAGAGAGGAGAGCCTGGGGGAGAGAAAGAGGAGAGCCTGGGGAGAGAGGGGAGCCTGGGGGAGAGAGGGGAGCCTGGGGGAGAGAGAGGAGAGAGCCTGGGGGTGAGAGAGGAGAGCCTGGGGGAGAGATGAGAGAAGAGAGCCTGGGGATGAGGCGAGAGGAGAGCCTGGGGGAGAGAGAGGAGAGAGCCTGGGGGTGAGAGAGGAGAGCCTGGGGGAGAGATGAGAGAAGATTGCCTGGGGGTGAGGCGAGAGGAGAGCCTGGGGGAGGGAGGAGAGCCTGGGGGAGAGGCGTGAGGAGAGCCTGGGGGAGAGAGAGGAGAGCCTGGGGGAGAGAGAGTTGAGCCTGGGGGAGAGGCGTGAGGAGAGCCTGGGGGGGAGAGAGAGAGGAGAGCATGGGGAAGAGGCGTGAGGAGAGCCTGATGGGGAGGGGGGAGAGAGAGAGGAGAGCCTGGGGGAGAGAGAGAGAGGAGAGCCTGGGGGGGGAGAGAGAGAGGAGAGCCTGGGGGGGGGGGGAGAGAGAGAGGAGAGCCTGGGGGAGATGCGGGGGGATAGCCTGGGGGAGAGAGAGGAGAGCCGGGGGGGGAGGAGAGAGAGGAGAGCCTGGGGGAGAGAGAGAAGAGAGCCTGGGGGAGAGAGGGGAGCCTGGCGGAGAGAGAGGAGAGAGCCTGGGGGAGAGAGAGGAGAGAGCCTGGGGGAGAGAGAGGAGAGCCTGGGGGAGAGGCGAGAGGAGAGCCTGGGGGAGAGGCGAGAGGAGAGCCTGGGGGAGAGGCGAGAGGAGAGCCTGGGGGAGAGGCGAGAGGAGAGCCTGGGGGAGAGAGAGGAGAGCCTGGGGGAGAGAGAGGAGAGCCTGAGGAGAGAGGAGAGCCTGGGGGTGAGAGAGGGGAGAGCCTGGGGGTGAGAGAGGAGAGCCTGGGGGAGAGAGAGGAGAGCCTGGGGGAGAGAGAGAGAGGAGAGCCTGGGGGAGAGAGAGAGAGGAGAGCCTGGGGGAGAGAGAGAGAGAAGAGCCTGGGGGAGAGAGAGAGAGGAGAGCCTGGGGGAGAGGCGAGAGGAGAGTCTGGGGGAGAGAGAGGAGAGCCTGAGAGAGAGAGAGAGAGAGAGAGAGAGAGAGAGAGAGAGAGAGAGAGAGAGAGAGAGAGAGAGAGAGAGGAGAGAGCCTGGGGGAGAGAGAGGAGAGAGCCTGGGGGAGAGAGAGGAGAGAGCCTGGGGGAGAGAGAGGAGAGCCTGGGGGAGAGGCGAGAGGAGAGCCTGGGGGAGAGGCGAGAGGAGAGCCTGGGGGAGAGAGAGGAGAGCCTGGGGGAGAGAGAGAGGAGAGCCTGAGAGAGAGAGAGAGAGAGAGAGAGAGAGAGAGAGAGAGAGAGAGAGAGAGAGAGAGAGAGAGAGAGAGAGAGAGAGAGAGAGAGAGAGAGAGAGAGAGAGAGGAGAGAGCCTGGGGGAGAGAGAGGAGAGAGCCTGGGGGAGAGAGAGGAGAGAGCCTGGGGGAGAGAGAGGAGAGCCTGGGGGAGAGGCGAGAGGAGAGCCTGGGGGAGAGGCGAGAGGAGAGCCTGGGGGAGAGAGAGGAGAGCCTGGGGGAGAGAGAGAGGAGAGAGAGAGAGAGAGAGAGAGAGAGAGAGAGAGAGAGAGAGAGAGAGAGAGAGAGAGAGAGAGGAGAGCCTGGGGGAGAGAGAGAGGAGAGCCTGGGGGAGAGAGAGAGGAGAGCCTGGGGAGAGAGAGAGGAGAGCCTGGGGGAGAGAGTGAGGAGAGCCTGGGGGAGAGGCGAGAGGAGAGCCTGGGGGTGAGAGGAGAGCCTGGGGGAGAGAGGAGAGCCTGGGGGAGAGAGGAGAGCCTGGGGGAGAGAGGAGAGCCTGGGGGAGAGAGGAGAGCCTGGGGGAGAGGCATGAGGAGAGCCTGGGGAGAGAGAGAGGAGAGCCTGGGGGAGAGAGAGAGGAGAGCCTGGGGGAGAGAGAGAGGAGAGCCTGGGGGAGAGAGAGGAGAGCCTGGGGGAGAGGCGTGGGGAGAGCCTGGGGGAGAGAGGGGAGCCTGGGGGAGAGGCGAGAGGAGAGCCTGGGGGAGAGAGAGGAGAGCCTGTGGGAGAGAGAGAGGAGAGCCTGGGGGAGAGAGAGAGGAGAGAGCCTGGGGGAGAGTGGCTGAATCAGTGACTCAGTGACTCAGTTGCAGACCTGGGGCGGCCATTGAGGACTGGAGTTGGGCCTCTCTCGTGATCTAAAGTGACACTATAGTAAGCGTAGGGGAGAGAGAGAGAGGAGAGCCTGGGGGTGAGAGAGAGAGGAGAGCCTGGGGGAGAGAGAGAGGAGAGGCTGGGAGAGAGAGAGAGAGAGAGAGAGAGAGAGAGAGGAGAGCCTGGGGGAGAGATGCGAGAGGAGAGCCTGGGGAGAGAGAGAGGAGAGCCTGGGGGAGAGAGAGAGGAGAGCCTGGGGGAGAGAGGAGATACTGGAGGAAAGGCGTGAGGAGATACTGGGGGAGAGAGGAGATACTGGGGGAGAGGCGTGAGGAGATACTGGGGGAGAGAGGAGATACTGGGGGAGAGGCGTGAGGAGATACTGGGGGAGAGAGGAGATACTGGGGGAGAGAGGAGATACTGGGGGAGAGAGGAGATACTGGGGGAGAGAGGAGATACTGGGGGAGAGGCGTGAGGAGATACTGGGGGAGAGAGGAGATACTGGGGGAGAGAGGAGATACTGGGGGAGAGAGGAGATACTGGGGGAGAGGCGTGAGGAGATACTGGGGGAGAGAGGAGATACTGGGGGAGAGAGGAGATACTGGGGGAGAGGCGTGAGGAGATACTGGGGGAGAGAGGAGAATACCGGGGGAGAGGCGTGAGGAGATACTGGGGGAGAGAGGAGATACCGGGGGAGAGGCGTGAGGAGATACTGGGGGAGAGAGGAGATACTGGGGGAGAGAGGAGATACTGGGGGAGAGGCGAGGGTTGTCATGGAACAGGAATACTCCTGTCTGCACTTCTGTTTCACCCCCCCCCCCTTTCCTCGCAGCCCTGCTTGCCAGCTTATTAGTGCCAGCTGTATGTGTTTGGTTCTGCACACAAACACAGTGCCATTTCCCCTCTCCCAGCAGCTTGCTGTATCAGAGATGCAACATTATTGCTACATGTTGTAGCTCCCCCAGACACTCCTGTGAGTTGCCATAGCAGCCCCAGCCTTTCTCTCAAATGGGCTAGTCTGCTTTCTCCCCCTCTGCTCTGCCCACAGATGGTCTGTCCCCAGACTATCTTACTACCCAGCATACATTGCCATTTCCTTTTCCACCATTCCTCTGGACTCGTGAGTACCTTGCTGTAACCCCTGTAATGGTGCTGCAGGATTATCTTTTCACCTCCCTTTACTACTAAGCACACACAGAGATATTTACACCTACACCTCTACACAAGATACTGTTTTTCCCTGCTTTCTCCAAAATAAAGTAAGAAAAGAAACAGACCTTGTCGTGCTTGGAAAAGAGGGCCGAGTTGACACTATCTGAGCTAAGTCATCACCACGTGACCCTCTGGCATCCAGAATAGTGAAAAGATATCGTGTGCCTTACAGACACTTACAGGAGCTGTTACTCCAGACTCCATGATAAAATAGGGCAGCCTCTGCAGACAAAGGAAGCACAGAGCAGCTCAAACTGCACACAGCCTGCAGCCTTAACAGACAAGCAGCAGCCTACACTGCACAGCAGCTTTGCAACAAACAGTGCTTCTTACACAAAACCTAACTTGCCTTTTTCTGTCTGAGTTCACCCTCTGCACAGCCCCAAAGTGAGGAGCCACCATCTTACCTACCCCTGCGCACGTTCCCACGGCCAGCGCCATCAAGGGCCACGCCACCGGACACCCGCCAGGACACGGGTCAGAGCCACCG
>NC_134500.1:32640483-32672983 GCF_040206685.1 Ascaphus truei
GGCTGAGCGCTGAGCCGGCGCGCCCTCTCAGCGCACCCTGGACGAGGCCTTAGCCTTACTGACTCCACTGCAGGACATCCTGCCACACCCCCTACTCCATCTCATTATAACATGTAACCCCCCTACTCCATCTCATTATAACATGTAACCCCCCTACTCCATCTCATTATAACATGTAACCCCCCTACTCCATCTCATTATAACATGTAACCCGCCTACTCCATCTCATTATAACATGTAACCCGCCTACTCCATCTCATTATAACATGTAACCCCCTACTCCATCTCATTATAACATGTACCCCCCCTACTCCATCTCATTATAACATGTAACCCGCCTACTCCATCTCATTATAACATGTAACCCCCTACTCCATCTCATTATAACATGTACCCCCTACTCCATCTCATTATAACATGTAACCCCCCTACTCCATCTCATTATAACATGTAACCCGCCTACTCCATCGCATTATAACATGTAACCCGCCTACTCCATCTCATTATAACATGTAACCCCCCTACTCCATCTCATTATAACATGTAACCCCCTACTCCATCTCATTATAACATGTAACCCCCTACTCCATCTCATTATAACATGTACCCCCCTACTCCATCTCATTATAACATGTAACCCGCCTACTCCATCTCATTATAACATGTAACCCCCCTACTCCATCTCATTATAACATGTAACCCCCCTACTCCATCTCATTATAACATGTAACCCGCCTACTCCATCTCATTATAACATGTAACCCCCTACTCCATCTCATTATAACATGTAACCCCCCTACTCCATCTCATTATAACATGTAACCCCCCTACTCCATCTCATTATAACATGTAACCCCCCTACTCCATCTCATTATAACATGTAACCCCCCTACTCCATCTCATTATAACATGTAACCCGCCCTACTCCATCTCATTATAACATGTAACCCCCTACTCCATCTCATTATAACATGTAACCCCCCTACTCCATCTCATTATAACATGTAACCCGCCTACTCCATCTCATTATAACATGTAACCCCCCTACTCCATCTCATTATAACATGTAACCCCCCTACTCCATCTCATTATAACATGTAACCCCCCTACTCCATCTCATTATAACATGTAACCCCCCTACTCCATCTCATTATAACATGTACCCCCCTACTCCATCTCATTATAACATGTAACCCCCCTACTCCATCTCATTATAACATGTACCCCCCTACTCCATCTCATTATAACATGTAACCCCCCTACTCCATCTCATTATAACATGTAACCCCCCTACTCCATCTCATTATAACATGTAACCCCCTACTCCATCTCATTATAACATGTAACCCCCTACTCCATCTCATTATAACATGTAACCCCCTACTCCATCTCATTATAACATGTAACCCCCCTACTCCATCTCATTATAACATGTAACCCCCTACTCCATCTCATTATAACATGTAACCCCCTACTCCATCTCATTATAACATGTAACCCCCTACTCCATCTCATTATAACATGTACCCCCCCTACTCCATCTCATTATAACATGTACCCCCCCTACTCCATCTCATTATAACATGTAACCCCCCTACTCCATCTCATTATAACATGTAACCCCCTACTCCATCTCATTATAACATGTAACCCCCCTACTCCATCTCATTATAACATGTACACCCCCTACTCCATCTCATTTTAACATGTACACCCCCTACTCCATCTCATTATAACATGTACACCCCCTACTCCATCTCATAACATGTAACCCCCCTACTCCATCTCATTATAACATGTAACCCCCCTACTCCATCTCATTATAACATGTACCCCCCCCCTACTCCATCTCATTATAACATGTAACCCCCTACTCCATCTCATTATAACATGTAACCCCCTACTCCATCTCATTATAACATGTACCCCCCTACTCCATCTCATTATAACATGTACCCCCCTACTCCATCTCATAATAACATGTACACCCCCTACTCCATCTCATTATAACATGTAACCCCCCTACTCCATCTCATTATAACATGTACCCCCCTACTCCATCTCATTATAACATGTAACCCCCCTACTCCATCTCATTATAACATGTAACCCCCCTACTCCATCTCATTATAACATGTAACCCCCTACTCCATCTCATTATAACATGTACCCCCCTACTCCATCTCATTATAACATGTAACCCCCCTACTCCATCTCATTATAACATGTAACCCCCCTACTCCATCTCATTATAACATGTAACCCCCTACTCCATCTCATTATAACATGTAACCCCCCTACTCCATCTCATTATAACATGTAACCCCCCTACTCCATCTCATTATAACATGTAACCCCCCTACTCCATCTCATTATAACATGTAACCCCCCTACTCCATCTCATTATAACATGTAACCCCCCTACTCCATCTCATTATAACATGTAACCCCCCTACTCCATCTCATTATAACATGTAACCCCCCTACTCCATCTCATTATAACATGTAACCCGCCTACTCCATCTCATTATAACATGTAACCCGCCTACTCCATCTCATTATAACATGTAACCCCCTACTCCATCTCATTATAACATGTACCCCCCCTACTCCATCTCATTATAACATGTAACCCGCCTACTCCATCTCATTATAACATGTAACCCCCTACTCCATCTCATTATAACATGTACCCCCCTACTCCATCTCATTATAACATGTAACCCCCTACTCCATCTCATTATAACATGTAACCCGCCTACTCCATCTCATTATAACATGTAACCCGCCCTACTCCATCTCATTATAACATGTAACCCCCTACTCCATCTCATTATAACATGTAACCCCCTACTCCATCTCATTATAACATGTAACCCCCTACTCCATCTCATTATAACATGTACCCCCCTACTCCATCTCATTATAACATGTAACCCGCCTACTCCATCTCATTATAACATGTAACCCCCCTACTCCATCTCATTATAACATGTAACCCCCCTACTCCATCTCATTATAACATGTAACCCGCCTACTCCATCTCATTATAACATGTAACCCCCTACTCCATCTCATTATAACATGTAACCCCCTACTCCATCTCATTATAACATGTAACCCCCCTACTCCATCTCATTATAACATGTAACCCCCTACTCCATCTCATTATAACATGTAACCCCCCTACTCCATCTCATTATAACATGTAACCCGCCTACTCCATCTCATTATAACATGTAACCCCCTACTCCATCTCATTATAACATGTAACCCCCCTACTCCATCTCATTATAACATGTAACCCGCCTACTCCATCTCATTATAACATGTAACCCCCCTACTCCATCTCATTATAACATGTAACCCCCTACTCCATCTCATTATAACATGTAACCCCCCTACTCCATCTCATTATAACATGTAACCCCCCTACTCCATCTCATTATAACATGTACCCCCCTACTCCATCTCATTATAACATGTAACCCCCCTACTCCATCTCATTATAACATGTACCCCCCTACTCCATCTCATTATAACATGTAACCCCCCTACTCCATCTCATTATAACATGTAACCCCCCTACTCCATCTCATTATAACATGTAACCCCCTACTCCATCTCATTATAACATGTAACCCCCTACTCCATCTCATTATAACATGTAAACCCCCTACTCCATCTCATTATAACATGTAACCCCCTACTCCATCTCATTATAACATGTAACCCCCTACTCCATCTCATTATAACATGTAACCCCCTACTCCATCTCATTATAACATGTACCCCCCTACTCCATCTCATTATAACATGTACCCCCCCTACTCCATCTCATTATAACATGTACACCCCCTACTCCATCTCATTATAACATGTACCCCCTAATCCATCTCATTATAACATGTACACCCCCTACTCCATCTCATAACATGTAACCCCCCTACTCCATCTCATTATAACATGTAACCCCCCTACTCCATCTCATTATAACATGTACCCCCCTACTCCATCTCATTATAACATGTAACCCCCTACTCCATCTCATTATAACATGTAACCCCCTACTCCATCTCATTATAACATGTACCCCCCTACTCCATCTCATTATAACATGTACCCCCCTACTCCATCTCATAATAACATGTACACCCCCTACTCCATCTCATTATAACATGTAACCCCCCTACTCCATCTCATTATAACATGTACCCCCCTACTCCATCTCATTATAACATGTAACCCCCTACTCCATCTCATTATAACATGTACCCCCCTACTCCATCTCATTATAACATGTAACCCCCTACTCCATCTCATTATAACATGTAACCCCCCTACTCCATCTCATTATAACATGTAACCCCCCTACTCCATCTCATTATAACATGTAACCCCCCTACTCCATCTCATTATAACATGTAACCCCCCTACTCCATCTCATTATAACATGTAACCCCCCTACTCCATCTCATTATAACATGTAACCCCCTACTCAATCTCATTATAACATGTAACCCCCTACTCCATCTCATTATAACATGTAACCCCCCTACTCCATCTCATTATAACATGTAACCCCCCTACTCCATCTCATTATAACATGTAACCCCCTACTCCATCTCATTATAACATGTAACCCGCCTACTCCATCTCATTATAACATGTAACCCCCTACTCCATCTCATTATAACATGTAACCCCCCTACTCCATCTCATTATAACATGTAACCCCCCTACTCCATCTCATTATAACATGTAACCCCCCTACTCCATCTCATTATAACATGTAACCCCACTACTCCATCTCATTATAACATGTAACCCCCTACTCCATCTCATTATAACATGTAACCCCCCTACTCCATCTCATTATAACATGTACACCCCCTACTCAATCTCATTATAACATGTAACCCCCCTACTCCATCTCATTATAACATGTAACCCCCCTACTCCATCTCATTATAACATGTAACCCCCCTACTCCATCTCATTATAACATGTAACCCCCCTACTCCATCTCATTAAAACATGTAACCCCCTTACTCCATCTCATTATAACATGTAACCCCCACCATCTCATTATAACATGTAACCCCCACCATCTCATTATAACATGTAACCCCCACCATCTCATTATAACATGTAACCCCCACCATCTCATTATAACATGTAACCCCCACCATCTCATTATAACATGTAACCCCCACCATCTCATTATAACATGTAACCCGCCTACTCCATCTCATTATAACATGTAACCCCCCTACTCCATCTCATTATAACATGTAACCCCCCCTACTCCATCTCATTATAACATGTACCCCCCTACTCCATCTCATTATAACATGTACCCCCCCTACTCCATCTCATTATAACATGTAACCCCCTACTCCATCTCATTATAACATGTAACCCCCCTACTCCATCTCATTATAACATGTAACCCCCCTACTCCATCTCATTATAACATGTAACCCCCCTACTCCATCTCATTAAAACATGTAACCCCCACCATCTCATTATAACATGTAACCCCCACCATCTCATTATAACATGTAACCCCCACCATCTCATTATAACATGTAACCCGCCTACTCCATCTCATTATAACATGTAACCCCCCTACTCCATCTCATTATAACATGTAACCCCCCTACTCCATCTCATTATAACATGTAACCCCCACCATCTCATTATAACATGTAACCCGCCTACTCCATCTCATTATAACATGTAACCCCCCTACTCCATCTCATTATAACATGTAACCCCCTACTCCATCTCATTATAACATGTACCCCCCCTACTCCATCTCATTATAACATGTAACCCGCCTACTCCATCTCATTATAACATGTAACCCCCCTACTCCATCTCATTATAACATGTAACCCCCTACTCCATCTCATTATAACATGTAACCCCCCTACTCCATCTCATTATAACATGTAACCCCCCTACTCCATCTCATTATAACATGTACCCCCCTACTCCATCTCATTATAACATGTAACCCCCCTACTCCATCTCATTATAACATGTACCCCCCTACTCCATCTCATTATAACATGTAACCCCCCTACTCCATCTCATTATAACATGTAACCCCCCTACTCCATCTCATTATAACATGTAACCCCCTACTCCATCTCATTATAACATGTAACCCCCTACTCCATCTCATTATAACATGTAACCCCCTACTCCATCTCATTATAACATGTAACCCCCCTACTCCATCTCATTATAACATGTAACCCCCTACTCCATCTCATTATAACATGTAACCCCCCTACTCCATCTCATTATAACATGTAACCCCCTACTCCATCTCATTATAACATGTACCCCCCCTACTCCATCTCATTATAACATGTACCCCCCTACTCCATCTCATTATAACATGTAACCCCCCTACTCCATCTCATTATAACATGTAACCCCCTACTCCATCTCATTATAACATGTAACCCCCCTACTCCATCTCATTATAACATGTACACCCCCTACTCCATCTCATTTTAACATGTACACCCCCTACTCCATCTCATTATAACATGTACACCCCCTACTCCATCTCATAACATGTAACCCCCCTACTCCATCTCATTATAACATGTAACCCCCCTACTCCATCTCATTATAACATGTACCCCCCTACTCCATCTCATTATAACATGTAACCCCCTACTCCATCTCATTATAACATGTAACCCCCTACTCCATCTCATTATAACATGTACCCCCCTACTCCATCTCATTATAACATGTACCCCCCTACTCCATCTCATAATAACATGTACACCCCCTACTCCATCTCATTATAACATGTAACCCCCCTACTCCATCTCATTATAACATGTACCCCCCTACTCCATCTCATTATAACATGTAACCCCCCTACTCCATCTCATTATAACATGTAACCCCCCTACTCCATCTCATTATAACATGTAACCCCCTACTCCATCTCATTATAACATGTAACCCCCTACTCATCTCATTATAACA
This sequence comes from Ascaphus truei, assembly GCF_040206685.1. Lineage (NCBI taxonomy): Eukaryota > Metazoa > Chordata > Amphibia > Anura > Ascaphidae > Ascaphus > Ascaphus truei. The sequence goes on from NC_134500.1 coordinate 32,647,504, forward strand.
TGTACCCCCCTACTCCATCTCATTATAACATGTAACCCCCTACTCCATCTCATTATAACATGTAACCCCCCTACTCCATCTCATTATAACATGTAACCCCCCTACTCCATCTCATTATAACATGTAACCCCCCTACTACATCTCATTATAACATGTAACCCCCCTACTCCATCTCATTATAACATGTAACCCCCTACTCCATCTCATTATAACATGTAACCCCCCTACTCCATCTCATTATAACATGTAACCCCCCTACTCCATCTCATTATAACATGTAACCCCCCTACTCCATCTCATTATAACATGTAACCCCCCCTACTCCATCTCATTATAACATGTAACCCGCCTACTCCATCTCATTATAACATGTAACCCGCCTACTCCATCTCATTATAACATGTAACCCCCTACTCCATCTCATTATAACATGTACCCCCCCTACTCCATCTCATTATAACATGTAACCCGCCTACTCCATCTCATTATAACATGTAACCCCCTACTCCATCTCATTATAACATGTACCCCCCTACTCCATCTCATTATAACATGTAACCCCCTACTCCATCTCATTATAACATGTAACCCGCCTACTCCATCTCATTATAACATGTAACCCGCCTACTCCATCTCATTATAACATGTAACCCCCTACTCCATCTCATTATAACATGTAACCCCCTACTCCATCTCATTATAACATGTAACCCCCTACTCCATCTCATTATAACATGTACCCCCCTACTCCATCTCATTATAACATGTAACCCGCCTACTCCATCTCATTATAACATGTAACCCCCCTACTCCATCTCATTATAACATGTAACCCCCCTACTCCATCTCATTATAACATGTAACCCGCCTACTCCATCTCATTATAACATGTAACCCCCTACTCCATCTCATTATAACATGTAACCCCCCTACTCCATCTCATTATAACATGTAACCCCCCTACTCCATCTCATTATAACATGTAACCCCCCTACTCCATCTCATTATAACATGTAACCCCCCTACTCCATCTCATTATAACATGTAACCCGCCTACTCCATCTCATTATAACATGTAACCCCCTACTCCATCTCATTATAACATGTAACCCCCCTACTCCATCTCATTATAACATGTAACCCGCCTACTCCATCTCATTATAACATGTAACCCCCCTACTCCATCTCATTATAACATGTAACCCCCTACTCCATCTCATTATAACATGTAACCCCCCTACTCCATCTCATTATAACATGTAACCCCCCTACTCCATCTCATTATAACATGTACCCCCCTACTCCATCTCATTATAACATGTAACCCCCCTACTCCATCTCATTATAACATGTACCCCCCTACTCCATCTCATTATAACATGTAACCCCCCTACTCCATCTCATTATAACATGTAACCCCCCTACTCCATCTCATTATAACATGTAACCCCCTACTCCATCTCATTATAACATGTAACCCCCTACTCCATCTCATTATAACATGTAAACCCCCTACTCCATCTCATTATAACATGTAACCCCCTACTCCATCTCATTATAACATGTAACCCCCTACTCCATCTCATTATAACATGTAACCCCCTACTCCATCTCATTATAACATGTACCCCCCCTACTCCATCTCATTATAACATGTACCCCCCCTACTCCATCTCATTATAACATGTACACCCCCTACTCCATCTCATTATAACATGTACACCCCCTAATCCATCTCATTATAACATGTACACCCCCTACTCCATCTCATAACATGTAACCCCCCTACTCCATCTCATTATAACATGTAACCCCCCTACTCCATCTCATTATAACATGTACCCCCCTACTCCATCTCATTATAACATGTAACCCCCTACTCCATCTCATTATAACATGTAACCCCCTACTCCATCTCATTATAACATGTACCCCCCTACTCCATCTCATTATAACATGTACCCCCCTACTCCATCTCATAATAACATGTACACCCCCTACTCCATCTCATTATAACATGTAACCCCCCTACTCCATCTCATTATAACATGTACCCCCCTACTCCATCTCATTATAACATGTAACCCCCTACTCCATCTCATTATAACATGTACCCCCCTACTCCATCTCATTATAACATGTAACCCCCCTACTCCATCTCATTATAACATGTAACCCCCCTACTCCATCTCATTATAACATGTAACCCCCCTACTCCATCTCATTATAACATGTAACCCCCCTACTCCATCTCATTATAACATGTAACCCCCCTACTCCATCTCATTATAACATGTAACCCCCCTACTCCATCTCATTATAACATGTAACCCCCTACTCAATCTCATTATAACATGTAACCCCCTACTCCATCTCATTATAACATGTAACCCCCCTACTCCATCTCATTATAACATGTAACCCCCCTACTCCATCTCATTATAACATGTAACCCGCCTACTCCATCTCATTATAACATGTAACCCCCTACTCCATCTCATTATAACATGTAACCCCCCTACTCCATCTCATTATAACATGTAACCCCCCTACTCCATCTCATTATAACATGTAACCCCCCTACTCCATCTCATTATAACATGTAACCCCACTACTCCATCTCATTATAACATGTAACCCCCTACTCCATCTCATTATAACATGTAACCCCCCTACTCCATCTCATTATAACATGTACACCCCCTACTCAATCTCATTATAACATGTAACCCCCCTACTCCATCTCATTATAACATGTAACCCCCCTACTCCATCTCATTATAACATGTAACCCCCCTACTCCATCTCATTATAACATGTAACCCCCCTACTCCATCTCATTAAAACATGTAACCCCCTTACTCCATCTCATTATAACATGTAACCCCCACCATCTCATTATAACATGTAACCCCCACCATCTCATTATAACATGTAACCCCCACCATCTCATTATAACATGTAACCCCCACCATCTCATTATAACATGTAACCCCCACCATCTCATTATAACATGTAACCCCCACCATCTCATTATAACATGTAACCCGCCTACTCCATCTCATTATAACATGTAACCCCCCTACTCCATCTCATTATAACATGTAACCCCCCTACTCCATCTCATTATAACATGTAACCCCCCTACTCCATCTCATTATAACATGTACCCCCCCTACTCCATCTCATTATAACATGTAACCCCCCTACTCCATCTCATTATAACATGTAACCCCCCTACTCCATCTCATTATAACATGTAACCCCCCTACTCCATCTCATTATAACATGTAACCCCCCTACTCCATCTCATTAAAACATGTAACCCCCACCATCTCATTATAACATGTAACCCCCACCATCTCATTATAACATGTAACCCCCACCATCTCATTATAACATGTAACCCGCCTACTCCATCTCATTATAACATGTAACCCCCCTACTCCATCTCATTATAACATGTAACCCCCTACTCCATCTCATTATAACATGTAACCCCCACCATCTCATTATAACATGTAACCCGCCTACTCCATCTCATTATAACATGTAACCCCCCTACTCCATCTCATTATAACATGTAACCCCCTACTCCATCTCATTATAACATGTACCCCCCCTACTCCATCTCATTATAACATGTAACCCCCCTACGCCATCTCATTATAACATGTACCCCCCCTACTCCATCTCATTATAACATGTACCCCCCCTACTCCATCTCATTATAACATGTAACCCCCCTACTCCATCTCATTATAACATGTAACCCCCCATCTCCATCTCATTATAACATGTAACCCCCTACTCCATCTCATTATAACATGTAACCCCCTACTCCATCTCATTATAACATGTACCCCCCTACTCCATCTCATTATAACATGTACCCCCCCTACTACATCTCATTATAACATGTAACCCCCCTACTCCATCTCATTATAACATGTAACCCCCTACTCCATCTCATTATAACATGTAACCCCCTACTCCATCTCATTATAACATGTAACCCCCCTACTCCATCACATTATAACATGTAACCCCCTACTCCATCGCATTATAACATGTAACCCCCCTACTCCATCGCATTATAACATGTAACCCCCTACTCCATCTCATTATAACATGTAACCCCCCTACTCCATCTCATTATAACATGTACCCCCCCTACTCCATCTCATTATAACATGTAACCCCCTACTCCATCTCATTATAACATGTAACCCCCCTACTCCATCTCATTATAACATGTAAACCCCTACTCCATCTCATTATAACATGTAACCCCCCTACTCCATCTCATTATAACATGTAACCCCCCTACTCCATCGCATTATAACATGTAACCCCCTACTCCATCGCATTATAACATGTAACCCCCTACTCCATCTCATTATAACATGTAACCCCCTACTCCATCTCATTATAACATGTAACCCCCCTACTCCATCTCATTATAACATGTACCCCCCTACTCCATCTCATTATAACATGTACCCCCCTACTCCATCTCATTATAACATGTAACCCCCACCATATCATTATAACATGTAACCCCCCTACTCCATCTCATTATAACATGTAACCCCTACTCCATCTCATTATAACATGTAACCCCCACCATATCATTATAACATGTAACCCCCCTACTCCATCTCATTATAACATGTAACCCCCTACTCCATCTCATTATAACATGTAACCCCCACCATCTCATTATAACATGTAACCCCCACCATCTCATTATAACATGTAACCCCCCTACTCCATCTCATTATAACATGTAACCCCCCTACTCCATCTCATTATAACATGTACCCCCCCTACTCCATCTCATTATAACATGTACCCCCCTACTCCATCTCATTATAACATGTAACCCCCCTACTCCATCTCATTATAACATGTATCCCCCCTACTCCATCTCATTATAACATGTACCCCCCTACTCCATCTCATTATAACATGTAACCCCCACCATATCATTATAACATGTAACCCCCCTACTCCATCTCATTATAACATGTAACCCCTACTCCATCTCATTATAACATGTAACCCCCACCATATCATTATAACATGTAACCCCCCTACTCCATCTCACTATAACATGTAACCCTCCTACTCCATCTCATTATAACATGTAACCCCCGTACTTCATCTCATTATAACATGTAACCCCCACCATCTCATTATAACATGTAACCCCCCTACTCCATCTCATTATAACATGTAACCCCCCTACTCCATCTCATTATAACATGTACCCCCCACCATCTCATTATAACATGTAACCCCCCTACTCCATCTCATTATAACATGTACCCCCCTACTCCATCTCATTATAACATGTAACCCCCTATTCCATCTCATTATAACATGTAACCCCCTATTCCATCTCATTATAACATGTACCCCCCCTACTCCATCTCATTATAACATGTACCCCCCTACTCCATCTCATTATAACATGTAACCCCCCTACTCCATCTCATTATAACATGTAACCCCCTACTCCATCTCATTATAACATGTAACCCCCCTACTCCATCTCATTATAACATGTAACCCCCCTACTCCATCGCATTATAACATGTAACCCCCACCATCTCATTATAACATGTACCCCCCCTACTCCATCTCATTATAACATGTACCCCCCCTACTCCATCTCATTATAACATGTAACCCCCCTACTCCATCTCATTATAACATGTAACCCCCCTACTCCATCTCATTATAACATGTAACCCCCACCATCTCATTATAACATGTAACCCCCACCATCTCATTATAACATGTACCCCCCCTACTCCATCTCATTATAACATGTACCCTCCCTACTCCATCTCATTATAACATGTAACCCCCCATCTCCATCTCATTATAACATGTAACCCCCTACTCCATCTCATTATAACATGTAACCCCCTACTCCATCTCATTATAACATGTAACCCCCTACTCCATCTCATTATAACATGTACCCCCCCTACTCCATCTCATTATAACATGTAACCCCCCTACTCCATCTCATTATAACATGTAACCCCCTACTCCATCTCATTATAACATGTAACCCCCCTACTCCATCTCATTATAACATGTACACCCCCTACTCCATCTCATTATAACATGTAACCCCCCTACTCCATCTCATTATAACATGTAACCCCCCTACTCCATCTCATTATAACATGTAACCCCCCTACTCCATCTCATTATAACATGTACCCCCCCTACTCCATCTCATTATAACATGTAACCCCCTACTCCATCTCATTATAACATGTAACCCCCTACTCCATCTCATTATAACATGTACCCCCCTACTCCATCTCATTATAACATGTACCCCCCTACTCCATCTCATTATAACATGTACACCCCCTACTCCATCTCATTATAACATGTAACCCCCCTACTCCATCTCATTATAACATGTACCCCCCTACTCCATCTCATTATAACATGTAACCCCCCTACTCCATCTCATTATAACATGTAACCCCCCTACTCCATCTCATTATAACATGTAACCCCCCTACTCCATCTCATTATAACATGTAACCCCCTACTCCATCTCATTATAACATGTAACCCCCTACTCCATCTCATTATAACATGTACCCCCCTACTCCATCTCATTATAACATGTAACCCCCCTACTCCATCTCATTATAACATGTAACCCCCCTACTCCATCTCATTATAACATGTAACCCCCCTACTCCATCTCATTATAACATGTAACCCCCCTACTCGATCTCATTATAACATGTAACCCCCCTACTCCATCTCATTATAACATGTACCCCCCCTACTCCATCTCATTATAACATGTAACCCCCCTACTCCATCTCATTATAACATGTAACCCCCACCATCTCATTATAACATGTAACCCCCTGTTAGGACCAGTATGTCAGGCCAGAATCTTCACTCATGTTAAGCTTCCATTTTGTATGGTCATAACTAGTTAAGATTCTGTAGTCAGCCTTTTGCTGAAATATAATTCCTAAATGCACTCAGTTTCTCTGCTAAATTGCATTTCCTTTCTTTCTGGTCAGGATATTACTAGATACTTTTGTGATGTCAATTTCCTGGTGTTTTAGTAGAATATAATAGAATGGTTCTCTGCAAGAAGCAAAATAATGTAATATAGTTGCAAAGACTCAAGGTCTCTTTTGATAACAGACAATGAATAAGCTATGTATTCAGACAATTGCTTGTATTGGAAAAGACACGTCTCAAAAGTCACGCCACTAATATGTCCTGCCCCTAAATCACGCCTCTAATCAAAGCTACGCCCAAGACACGCCTATGATACGCCTCTAACCAATATCTTTTTTTTTCTGTATAAAAGTCATTACCCTATGAGTAATAAATTGAGACAAAGGATTTGAAACTTGGCGTGCGTTACGTTTCATTTCGTTCGTCTTCCAGGCCTGATAAGGTTCATCAAAAATCAAAGATAACAGTTGCAGGGCGTGAAAGCTTCCCGGGAAGTCTGCTGCAAAATGGTGCAGATGGTGTAGTATCCAGTCACAAGGCTTCAGTGTACCTGGCAGAGGAAAAGTTTCTCTCGGTTCTGAAGCATAGGTGAGGAAATTAGGTCTTCCTTCACCCCCCTACTCCATCTCATTATAACATGTACCCCCCCCTACTCCATCTCATTATAACATGTAACCCCCACCATCTCATTATAACATGTAACCCCCCTACTCCATCTCATTAAAACATGTAACATGTATCCCCCCTACTCCATCTCATTAAAACATGTAACATGTACCCCCCCTACTCTTACTTTCTATTGCAATCCTTTTTTCATTATCCCTTTTTGCTAATTTGATTGCCCTTTTGCAATTTTTGTTGCATTCCTTATAATTCTGATACGATGTCTCTGTCCCTTCTGACTTAAAGAATCTAAACGCCTTCCTCTTCTTGTCCATTTCCTCCCCTACCTGTTTATTTAGCCACATTGGTTTTGACTTATTTCTTTTATACTTATTACCCAAGGGTATACATTGATAAGTGTGCTTTTCTAACAATGTTTTAAAGACTGCCCATTTATCTTCTACATTTTTCCCTACAAAACCATCATCACAATGTATTACTACTAGATTAGACCTCAGTTTATTAAAATCTGCCTTTCTAAAGTTTAAGGTCTTTGTTGAACCCAAGTAATCTGTTTTTTGATCATTTATTTCAAATGAGACCATGTTATGATCACTGTTACTCAAATGGTCCTGGACTTGAATATTTGTTATTACTTCTACATTGTTTGATATTACCAAATCCAGTATTGCCCCTCTCCTGGTTGGCTCCTCAATAATTTGGGTCATATAATTGTCATTAAGCACACCCAAAAGCCAGGGTCAGTGCAGGGGAGAGCAGCGTCGTCGTATTCCAGTGCCAGGGTCAGCGCAGGAGAGACTAGAGTCGTCGTATCCAAAGCCAAGGTCAGCGCAGGAGCGTAACACAAAGTCCAAGGTTTCAGGCAAGGTCAGGCAACAAGGTAAAGGCAGACAGGCACGGAGTAGCGAGGTTCAGCGTCACACACAGAAGTTATGCTCGGCGAGGTATGAGAGTACAGAGAGCATATTTAAAGGGATTCCCACCAATGGGAGGTATCCAGGAAGTAGAACTGCTGTTTCTGATAGGCTGCTGGATCGCGCAGGTGCGTCCTATTACGCAGCCGATTGAGACCGCATCAGAGTGCGCACGCGCCGCGCGCAGCACGCGCATCACGCTGGCGACCCTGTCGCGTGCCGTCAGTGCGCGCCACGACACCCGCGCCAGTACGGGGGCGGAGACAGGAGGCAGGACCTGCGGAGACAGAGGAGCGCTGAGTATAGTTGCGCCGAGTAGCTCTGACGTCAGGATTTGGGTGGGAACGAGAGGCAGGGACCGCAGACCGACGGGGAGACCACGCACCGCGCATGTGTCGCGCGTCAATGCCAGAGGACCGGGAGCGCACCCTGGGTCCAGGAACAGAGGAGACCAACGGGACCCGCGTGGGCGCGCGTAAGTACCACCGTTAGGTTGCCTCTCTTGAGTGCCACACGAGCGAGTAAGGGTTAAGGGGACAGAACCTCCAGAATGACGAATCCTCAGTCTGGATAATTAAAATCACCCATTATGCAAACATGACCTACTGTAGTTTTGATGCCTTCTCCATTGGTAAAAGTATTTTAGCTTCATCAACCTCACTGATATTTGGTGGTTTATAGCATATCCCTACAAACATTGTCTTTGTACTTTTACCTCCACTGCTAATTTCTATGTATGTATGTATGTCTTTATTTATATAGCGCCATTTATATACATAGCGCTTCACAGTAGTAATACACGTGACAATCATATAAATAACAAATAATACAAATAACAGAACATGGGAATAAGTTCCTCAGACATAAAAATTAACATTTAGGAAGAGGAGTTCCTGCTCCGAAGAGCTTACAATCTAATTGGTATGTAGGGAGAACGTACAGAGACAGTACGAGGGCGTTCTGGTAAGTGCGTATCCACAAGGTCTCTACATTTTCATAAACATCTTCCCTTATAATGGGTTTTAGATCTGGTTTACATATAAACATACTCCACCCTTTACGAAAAAGAGAATAACCCTCTAAATTAACTGCCCAGTCATGAGTTTCATCCCACCATGTTTCAGTAATGCCTATGATATCATACTGCTCCCTTGCAGCTATTAATTCAAGCTCCTCCATTTTATCTGTCAGGCTTCTTGCATTAGCAAGCATGCATTTAAGGTTTTTTTTCACTGCACTATTATCTTATCTGCTCCTGCCTTTCTACGCCTATTAGGTTTAGTCTTTAGAAGTTTTCTAGTATTATCTGTATCTGATATGGGTTTCTCCCTGCTTGCCAAACTCGCACTTGCCCCTATTCTACCTCCCTGCAGCTACATGCACACCCTGACACCCTGACACCTCCTACTCACACTCCCCACGCTGCAGCACACATTGACACCTCCTACTCATTCCCCACGCTGCTGCACACCCTGACACCTCCTACTCACACTCCCCACGCTGCAGAACACCCTGACACCTCCTACTCACACTCCCCACGCTGCAGCACACATTGACACCTCCTACTCACTCCCCACGCTGCTGCACACCCTGACACCTCCTACTCACTCCCCACGTCACATACTGCAGCACACCCTGACACCTCCTACTCACACTCCAGCACACCCTGACACCTCCTACTCACACTCCCCACGCTGCAGCACACCCTGATACCTCCTACTCACACTCCCCACGCTGCAGCACACCCTGACACCTCCTACTTACACTCCCCACGCTGCAGCACACCTTGACACCTCCTACTCACACTCCCCACTTCACATGCTCCAGCACACCCTGACACCTCCTACTCACACACCCCACGCTGCAGCACACCCTGACACCACCTACTCACACTCCCCACGCTACAGCACACCCTGACACCTCCTACTCACACTCCCCACGTCACACGCTGCAGCACACCCTGACACCACCTACTCACACTCCCCACGTCACACGCTGCAGCACACCCTGACACACCCTACGTCACACGCTGCCGCACACCCTGACACCTCCTACTCACACTCCACATGTCACACGCTGCAGCACACCGACACCTCCTACTCACACTCCCCACGCTGCAGCACACCCTGACAACTCCTACTCACACTCCCCACGCTGCTGCACATCCTGACACCTCCTACTCACACTCCCCATGTCACACGCTGCAGCACACCCTGACACCTCCTGCATACACTCCCCACGCTGCAGCACACCCTGACACCTCCTACTCACACTCCCCACATCACACGCTCCAGCACACCCTGACACCTCCTACTCACACACCCCACGCTGCACCACACCCTGACACCTCCTACTCACACTCCCCACGCTGCAGCACACCCTGACACCACCTACTCACACTCCCCACGCTGCAGCAAACCCTCACACCTCCTACTCGCACTCCCCCCGTCACACGCTGCAGCACACCCTGATACCTCCTACTCACACTCCACATGTCACACGCTGCAGCACACCCTGACACCACCTACTCACACTCCTCATGCCACACGCTGCAGCACACCCTGACACTCCCCACGTCACACGCTGCCGCACACCCTGACACCTCCTACTCACACTCCACATGTCACACGCTGCAGCACACCCTGACACCACAAACTCACTCCCCATGCCACACGCTGCAGCACACCCTGACACCACCTACTCACACTCCTCATGCCACACGCTGCAGCACACCAGGAACTGGAGCAGAGTGCTTTGATATACTGATGCAGGATGAACGTGTCCCAGTTTTGCGCTGAACTTTGGAGAGTTTTATCATTTGTTTTCTTAACAATATTTACCTAATTTGTTTGTTTGTGATCCTTGAATGTACAGGTAATTAATAATCCGCACGTTCTTTCTTTTGTTGTTTTTGAATTAATTAACTAAATACTTTGTTTTAATTACTATGTACCAGACACAACATAGGCTATGGTGAGTAAGAAAGAGACAACAACCCTTCATCCTGAAGTGTACAGCAAATAAAAACCCTACGCTGTGCGCACATTCACATTTGTCAGACTTGTCTGCCACGCTGCCCTTCCTCATTATCTCTTGGCATAGAATGCTTCCACTGCCGCCAGGGATTCTGGGTAATGACATGCAAATAAGCCCTCACAGGGTGTCACTTTTTACTATAAAAGATTACACTTAAAAAAAAAACTCCAGAAACTTCTTTTACACTGGAAGGAAAAAAGTGTGTGTGTGACGCGCACGCGCATTTTAAGGGAAACTTTTTATTTTGTCACTGTTTTCTCACAGAAGTTGTATTTGTGGTGGTGATGTTTTTAATTAAAAATCAAAACACAATTTCAGTGACAAAACGCAAAGAAGTCTGACTTAGAACGCGCGTGCGCGACACACACCACGTTTTACCTATTTGCACTTCTATATGTACAGTAACTGAATTCCATGTGTATGTGTCTATGTGTGTGTGTGTGCTCCGCCTGCCCAGCCGGCGCCTACTGCAAATTCAGGATGGAGTTCTGAGGCAGCGTGCTGAGCCATCGCGCCGAGCTGTTGGCGGCGCCAACTGCGCAGGCGTGCCAAGCCGATGGCAACGGCGCATACTGTGCAGCAGTGAAGTCACTTCCGGGAGTGCGCTTCCGTCACAAACAAGGCAATTTACTACAAAGGAAATGTTCATATGGTAGGTGCGAGCACAGACGTTTCACTTCAATAAGTAAAAAACAGTGGCGTATGTTTATTTCTGATTTATCACTACACTGATTCTGCTTTCATCTCTGTTTTTTCCCAGCTGATTTTTATTTAATCCCTACAAAAATTAGAACAAAACCTAAAATAATATAGGTGCTAATTCTCACGCTATTACAAGTCAGAGAACCTGATCTAAAAATAGGAAAACAGAAGAGAAGATCCATTGTAATCTGCATCGCAAAATGCTCTGTGCTGCCGGCTGGGGTGGAACAAGCAAAGTGAGAAGACACAGCAGGAGTTCCCATATGGAACAGAGGAAAGTGGGAAGACACAGCAGGAGTTCCCATGTGGAACGAGGAAAGTGAGAAGACACAGCAGGAGTTCCCATATGGAACAGAGGAAAGTGAGAAGACACAGCAGGAGTTCCCATGTGGAACGAGGAAAGTGAGAAGACACAGCAGGAGTTCCCATGTGGAACGAGGAAAGTGAGAAGACACAGCAGGAGTTCCCATGTGGAACGAGGAAAGTGAGAAGACACAGCAGGAGTTCCCATGTGGAACGAGGAAAGTGAGAAGACACAGCAGGAGTTCCCATGTGGAACAGGGGAAAGTGAGAAGACACCGAAGGAATTCCCATGTGGAACAGAGGAAAGTGAGAATACACAGCAGGAATTCCCATGTGGAACGAGGAAAGTGAGAAGACACAGCAGGAGTTCCCGTGTGGAACAGAGGAAAGTAAGAAGACACAGCAGGAGTTCCCGTGTGGAACAGAGGAAAGTAAGAAGACACAGCAGGAGTTCCCATGAGGAACAGAAGAAAGTGAGAAGACACAGCAGGAGTTCCCATGTGGAACGAGGAAAGTGAGAAGACACAGCAGGAGTTCCCATGTGGAACGAGGAAAGTGAGAAGACACAGCAGGAGTTCCCATGTGGAACGAGGAAAGTGAGAAGACACAGCAGGAGTTCCCATGTGGAACAGAGGAAAGTGAGAATACACAGCAGGAATTCCCATGTGGAACGAGGAAAGTGAGAAGACACAGCAGGAGTTCCCGTGTGGAACAGAGGAAAGTAAGAAGACACAGCAGGAGTTCCCGTGTGGAACAGAGGAAAGTAAGAAGACACCGCAGGAGTTCCCGTGTGGAACAGAGGAAAGTAAGAAGACACCGCAGGAGTTCCCATGTGGAACGAGGAAAGTGAGAAGACACAGCAGGAGTTCCCGTGTGGAACAGAGGAAAGTAAGAAGACACAGCAGGAGTTCCCATGTGGAATAGAGGAAAGTGAGAAGACACAGCAGGAGTTCCCATGTGGAACGAGGAAAGTGAGAAGACACAGCAGGAGTTCCCATGTGGAACGAGGAAAGTGAGAAGACACAGCAGGAGTTCCCATGTGGAACGAGGAAAGTGAGAAGACACAGCAGGAGTTCCCATGTGGAACACAGGAAAGTGAGAAGACACAGCAGGAGTTCCCATGTAGAACAAGGAAAGTGAGAAGACACAGCAGGAGTTCCCATGTGGAACAGAGGAAAGTGAGAAGACACAGCAGGAGTTCCCATGTGGAACAGAGACAAGTGAGAAGACACAGCATGAGTTCCCATGTGGAATGAGGAAAGTGAGAAGACACAGCAGGAGTTCCCATTTGTAACAGAGGAAAGTGAGAAGACACCGCAGGAGTTCCCAAGTGGAACAGAGGAAAGTGAGAAGACACAGCAGGAGTTCCCAATGTGGAGCAGAGGAAAGTAAGAAGACAGAGCAGGAGTTCCCATGTGGAACAAGGAAAGTGAGAAGACACAGCAGGAGTTCCCATGTGGAACAGAGGAAAGTGAGAAGACACAGCAGGAGTTCCCATGTGGAACAAGGAAAGTGAGAAGACACATCAGGAGTTCCCATGTGGAACAGAGGAAAGTGAGAAGACACAGCAGGAGTTCCCATGTGGAACAGAGGAAAGTGAGAAGACACAGCAGGAGTTCCCATGTGGAACAGAGGAAAGTGAGAAGACACAGCAGGAGTTCCCATGTGGAACGAGGAAAGTGAGAAGACACAGCAGGAGTTCCCATGTGGAACGAGGAAAGTGAGAAGACACAGCAGGAGTTCCCATGTGGAACAGAGGAAAGTAAGAAGACACAGCAGGAGTTCCCATGTGGAATAGAGGAAAGTGAGAAGACACAGCAGGAGTTCCCATGTGGAACAGAGGAAAGTGAGAAGACACAGCAGGAGTTCCCATGTGGAACGAGGAAAGTGAGAAGACACAGCAGGAGTTCCCATGTGGAACGAGGAAAGTGAGAAGACACAGCAGGAGTTCCCATGTGGAACGAGGAAAGTGAGAAGACACAGCAGGAGTTCCCATGTGGAACACAGGAAAGTGAGAAGACACAGCAGGAGTTCCCATGTAGAACAAGGAAAGTGAGAAGACACAGCAGGAGTTCCCATGTGGAACAGAGGAAAGTGAGAAGACACAGCAGGAGTTCCCATGTGGAACAGAGACAAGTGAGAAGACACAGCATGAGTTCCCATGTGGAATGAGGAAAGTGAGAAGACACAGCAGGAGTTCCCATTTGTAACAGAGGAAAGTGAGAAGACACCGCAGGAGTTCCCAAGTGGAACAGAGGAAAGTGAGAAGACACAGCAGGAGTTCCCATGTGGAGCAGAGGAAAGTAAGAAGACAGAGCAGGAGTTCCCATGTGGAACAAGGAAAGTGAGAAGACACAGCAGGAGTTCCCATGTGGAACAGAGGAAAGTGAGAAGACACAGCAGGCGTTCCCATGTGGAACAAGGAAAGTGAGAAGACACATCAGGAGTTCCCATGTGGAACAGAGGAAAGTGAGAAGACACAGCAGGAGTTCCCATGTGGAACAAGGAAAGTGAGAAGACACATCAGGAGTTCCCATGTGGAACAGAGGAAAGTGAGAAGACACAGCAGGAGTTCCCATGTGGAATAGAGGAAAGGGAGAAGACACAGCAGGAGTTCCCATGTGGAACAGAGGAAAGTGAGAAGACACAGCAGGAGTTCCCATGTGGAACAGAGGAAAGTGAGAAGACACAGCAGGAGTTTCCATGTGGAACAGAGGAATGTGAGAAGACACAGCAGGAGTTCCCATGAGGAACAGAGGAAAGTGAGAAGACACTGCAGGAGTTCCCATGAAGAACAGAGGAAAGTGAGAAGACACAGCAGGAGTTCCCATGAGGAACAGAGGAAAGTGAGAAGACACAGCAGGAGTTCCCATGAGGAACAGAGGAAAGTGAGAAGACACAGCAGGAGTTCCCATGAGGAACAGAGGAAAGTGAGAAGACACAGCAGGAGTTCCCATGTGGAACAGAGGAATGTGAGAAGACACAGCAGGAGTTCCCATGTGGAACAGAGGAATGTGAGAAGACACAGCAGGAGTTCCCATGTGGAACAGAGGAATGTGAGAAGACACAGCAGGAGTTCCCATGTGGAACAGAGGAATGTGAGAAGACACAGCAGGAGTTCCCATTTGTAACAGAGGAAAGTGAGAAGACACCGCAGGAGTTCCCAAGTGGAACAGAGGAAAGTGAGAAGACACAGCAGGAGTTCCCAATGTGGAGCAGAGGAAAGTAAGAAGACAGAGCAGGAGTTCCCATGTGGAACAAGGAAAGTGAGAAGACACAGCAGGAGTTCCCATGTGGAACAGAGGAAAGTGAGAAGACACAGCAGGAGTTCCCATGTGGAACAAGGAAAGTGAGAAGACACATCAGGAGTTCCCATGTGGAACAGAGGAAAGTGAGAAGACACAGCAGGAGTTCCCATGTGGAACAGAGGAAAGTGAGAAGACACAGCAGGAGTTCCCATGTGGAACAGAGGAAAGTGAGAAGACACAGCAGGAGTTCCCATGTGGAACGAGGAAAGTGAGAAGACACAGCAGGAGTTCCCATGTGGAACGAGGAAAGTGAGAAGACACAGCAGGAGTTCCCATGTGGAACAGAGGAAAGTAAGAAGACACAGCAGGAGTTCCCATGTGGAATAGAGGAAAGTGAGAAGACACAGCAGGCGTTCCCATGTGGAACAGAGGAAAGTGAGAAGACACAGCAGGAGTTCCCATGTGGAACGAGGAAAGTGAGAAGACACAGCAGGAGTTCCCATGTGGAACGAGGAAAGTGAGAAGACACAGCAGGAGTTCCCATGTGGAACGAGGAAAGTGAGAAGACACAGCAGGAGTTCCCATGTGGAACACAGGAAAGTGAGAAGACACAGCAGGAGTTCCCATGTAGAACAAGGAAAGTGAGAAGACACAGCAGGAGTTCCCATGTGGAACAGAGGAAAGTGAGAAGACACAGCAGGAGTTCCCATGTGGAACAGAGACAAGTGAGAAGACACAGCATGAGTTCCCATGTGGAATGAGGAAAGTGAGAAGACACAGCAGGAGTTCCCATTTGTAACAGAGGAAAGTGAGAAGACACCGCAGGAGTTCCCAAGTGGAACAGAGGAAAGTGAGAAGACACAGCAGGAGTTCCCATGTGGAGCAGAGGAAAGTAAGAAGACAGAGCAGGAGTTCCCATGTGGAACAAGGAAAGTGAGAAGACACAGCAGGAGTTCCCATGTGGAACAGAGGAAAGTGAGAAGACACAGCAGGAGTTCCCATGTGGAACAAGGAAAGTGAGAAGACACATCAGGAGTTCCCATGTGGAACAGAGGAAAGTGAGAAGACACAGCAGGAGTTCCCATGTGGAACAAGGAAAGTGAGAAGACACATCAGGAGTTCCCATGTGGAACAGAGGAAAGTGAGAAGACACAGCAGGAGTTCCCATGTGGAATAGAGGAAAGGGAGAAGACACAGCAGGAGTTCCCATGTGGAACAGAGGAAAGTGAGAAGACACAGCAGGAGTTCCCATGTGGAACAGAGGAAAGTGAGAAGACACAGCAGGAGTTTCCATGTGGAACAGAGGAATGTGAGAAGACACAGCAGGAGTTCCCATGAGGAACAGAGGAAAGTGAGAAGACACTGCAGGAGTTCCCATGAAGAACAGAGGAAAGTGAGAAGACACAGCAGGAGTTCCCATGAGGAACAGAGGAAAGTGAGAAGACACAGCAGGAGTTCCCATGAGGAACAGAGGAAAGTGAGAAGACACAGCAGGAGTTCCCATGAGGAACAGAGGAAAGTGAGAAGACACAGCAGGAGTTCCCATGAGGAACAGAGGAAAGTGAGAAGACACAGCAGGAGTTCCCATGTGGAACAGAGGAATGTGAGAAGACACAGCAGGAGTTCCCATGTGGAACAGAGGAATGTGAGAAGACACCGCAGGAGTTCCCATGTGGAACAGAGGAATGTGAGAAGACACAGCAGGAGTTCCCATGTGGAACAGAGGAATGTGAGAAGACACAGCAGGAGTTCCCATGTGGAACAGAGGAATGTGAGAAGACACAGCAGGAGTTCCCATGAGGAACAGAGGAAAGTGAGAAGACACAGCAGGAGTTCCCATGTGGAACAGAGGAAAGTGAGAAGACACAGCAGGAGTTCCCATGAGGAACAGAGGAAAGTGAGAAGACACAGCAGGAGTTCCCATGTGGAACAGAGGAAAGTGAGAAGACACATCAGGAGTTCCCATGTGGAACAGAGGAAAGTGAGAAGACACAGCAGGAGTTCCCATGTTGAACAGAGGAATGTGAGAAGACACAGCAGGAGTTCCCATGTGGAACAGAGGAATGTGAGAAGACACAGCAGGAGTTCCCATGTGGAACAGAGGAATGTGAGAAGACACAGCAGGAGTTCCCATGTGGAACAGAGGAATGTGAGAAGACACAGCAGGAGTTCCCATGTGGAACAGAGGAATGTGAGAAGACACAGCAGGAGTTCCCATGTGGAACAGAGGAATGTGAGAAGACACAGCAGGAGTTCCCATTTGTAACAGAGGAAAGTGAGAAGACACCGCAGGAGTTCCCAAGTGGAACAGAGGAAAGTGAGAAGACACAGCAGGAGTTCCCATGTGGAACGAGGAAAGTGAGAAGACACAGCAGGAGTTCCCATGTGGAACACAGGAAAGTGAGAAGACACAGCAGGAGTTCCCATGTAGAACAAGGAAAGTGAGAAGACACAGCAGGAGTTCCCATGTGGAACAGAGGAAAGTGAGAAGACACAGCAGGAGTTCCCATGTGGAACAGAGACAAGTGAGAAGACACAGCATGAGTTCCCATGTGGAATGAGGAAAGTGAGAAGACACAGCAGGAGTTCCCATTTGTAACAGAGGAAAGTGAGAAGACACCGCAGGAGTTCCCAAGTGGAACAGAGGAAAGTGAGAAGACACAGCAGGAGTTCCCATGTGGAGCAGAGGAAAGTAAGAAGACAGAGCAGGAGTTCCCATGTGGAACAAGGAAAGTGAGAAGACACAGCAGGAGTTCCCATGTGGAACAGAGGAAAGTGAGAAGACACAGCAGGAGTTCCCATGTGGAACAAGGAAAGTGAGAAGACACATCAGGAGTTCCCATGTGGAACAGAGGAAAGTGAGAAGACACAGCAGGAGTTCCCATGTGGAACAAGGAAAGTGAGAAGACACATCAGGAGTTCCCATGTGGAACAGAGGAAAGTGAGAAGACACAGCAGGAGTTCCCATGTGGAATAGAGGAAAGGGAGAAGACACAGCAGGAGTTCCCATGTGGAACAGAGGAAAGTGAGAAGACACAGCAGGAGTTCCCATGTGGAACAGAGGAAAGTGAGAAGACACAGCAGGAGTTTCCATGTGGAACAGAGGAATGTGAGAAGACACAGCAGGAGTTCCCATGAGGAACAGAGGAAAGTGAGAAGACACTGCAGGAGTTCCCATGAAGAACAGAGGAAAGTGAGAAGACACAGCAGGAGTTCCCATGAGGAACAGAGGAAAGTGAGAAGACACAGCAGGAGTTCCCATGAGGAACAGAGGAAAGTGAGAAGACACAGCAGGAGTTCCCATGAGGAACAGAGGAAAGTGAGAAGACACAGCAGGAGTTCCCATGAGGAACAGAGGAAAGTGAGAAGACACAGCAGGAGTTCCCATGTGGAACAGAGGAATGTGAGAAGACACAGCAGGAGTTCCCATGTGGAACAGAGGAATGTGAGAAGACACCGCAGGAGTTCCCATGTGGAACAGAGGAATGTGAGAAGACACAGCAGGAGTTCCCATGTGGAACAGAGGAATGTGAGAAGACACAGCAGGAGTTCCCATGTGGAACAGAGGAATGTGAGAAGACAC
This sequence comes from Ascaphus truei, assembly GCF_040206685.1. Classification (NCBI taxonomy): domain Eukaryota; kingdom Metazoa; phylum Chordata; class Amphibia; order Anura; family Ascaphidae; genus Ascaphus; species Ascaphus truei. Next base: position 32,666,934 of record NC_134500.1, read on the forward strand.
AGCAGGAGTTCCCATGAGGAACAGAGGAAAGTGAGAAGACACAGCAGGAGTTCCCATGTGGAACAGAGGAAAGTGAGAAGACACAGCAGGAGTTCCCATGAGGAACAGAGGAAAGTGAGAAGACACAGCAGGAGTTCCCATGTGGAACAGAGGAAAGTGAGAAGACACATCAGGAGTTCCCATGTGGAACAGAGGAAAGTGAGAAGACACAGCAGGAGTTCCCATGTTGAACAGAGGAATGTGAGAAGACACAGCAGGAGTTCCCATGTGGAACAGAGGAATGTGAGAAGACACAGCAGGAGTTCCCATGTGGAACAGAGGAATGTGAGAAGACACAGCAGGAGTTCCCATGTGGAACAGAGGAATGTGAGAAGACACAGCAGGAGTTCCCATGTGGAACAGAGGAATGTGAGAAGACACAGCAGGAGTTCCCATGTGGAACAGAGGAATGTGAGAAGACCCAGCAGGAGTTCCCATTTGTAACAGAGGAAAGTGAGAAGACACCGCAGGAGTTCCCAAGTGGAACAGAGGAAAGTGAGAAGACACAGCAGGAGTTCCCAATGTGGAGCAGAGGAAAGTAAGAAGACAGAGCAGGAGTTCCCATGTGGAACAAGGAAAGTGAGAAGACACAGCAGGAGTTCCCATGTGGAACAGAGGAAAGTGAGAAGACACAGCAGGAGTTCCCATGTGGAACAAGGAAAGTGAGAAGACACATCAGGAGTTCCCATGTGGAACAGAGGAAAGTGAGAAGACACAGCAGGAGTTCCCATGTGGAACAGAGGAAAGTGAGAAGACACAGCAGGAGTTCCCATGTGGAACAGAGGAAAGTGAGAAGACACAGCAGGAGTTCCCATGTGGAACGAGGAAAGTGAGAAGACACAGCAGGAGTTCCCATGTGGAACGAGGAAAGTGAGAAGACACAGCAGGAGTTCCCATGTGGAACAGAGGAAAGTAAGAAGACACAGCAGGAGTTCCCATGTGGAATAGAGGAAAGTGAGAAGACACAGCAGGAGTTCCCATGTGGAACAGAGGAAAGTGAGAAGACACAGCAGGAGTTCCCATGTGGAACGAGGAAAGTGAGAAGACACAGCAGGAGTTCCCATGTGGAACGAGGAAAGTGAGAAGACACAGCAGGAGTTCCCATGTGGAACGAGGAAAGTGAGAAGACACAGCAGGAGTTCCCATGTGGAACACAGGAAAGTGAGAAGACACAGCAGGAGTTCCCATGTAGAACAAGGAAAGTGAGAAGACACAGCAGGAGTTCCCATGTGGAACAGAGGAAAGTGAGAAGACACAGCAGGAGTTCCCATGTGGAACAGAGACAAGTGAGAAGACACAGCATGAGTTCCCATGTGGAATGAGGAAAGTGAGAAGACACAGCAGGAGTTCCCATTTGTAACAGAGGAAAGTGAGAAGACACCGCAGGAGTTCCCAAGTGGAACAGAGGAAAGTGAGAAGACACAGCAGGAGTTCCCATGTGGAGCAGAGGAAAGTAAGAAGACAGAGCAGGAGTTCCCATGTGGAACAAGGAAAGTGAGAAGACACAGCAGGAGTTCCCATGTGGAACAGAGGAAAGTGAGAAGACACAGCAGGAGTTCCCATGTGGAACAAGGAAAGTGAGAAGACACATCAGGAGTTCCCATGTGGAACAGAGGAAAGTGAGAAGACACAGCAGGAGTTCCCATGTGGAACAAGGAAAGTGAGAAGACACATCAGGAGTTCCCATGTGGAACAGAGGAAAGTGAGAAGACACAGCAGGAGTTCCCATGTGGAATAGAGGAAAGGGAGAAGACACAGCAGGAGTTCCCATGTGGAACAGAGGAAAGTGAGAAGACACAGCAGGAGTTCCCATGTGGAACAGAGGAAAGTGAGAAGACACAGCAGGAGTTTCCATGTGGAACAGAGGAATGTGAGAAGACACAGCAGGAGTTCCCATGAGGAACAGAGGAAAGTGAGAAGACACTGCAGGAGTTCCCATGAAGAACAGAGGAAAGTGAGAAGACACAGCAGGAGTTCCCATGAGGAACAGAGGAAAGTGAGAAGACACAGCAGGAGTTCCCATGAGGAACAGAGGAAAGTGAGAAGACACAGCAGGAGTTCCCATGAGGAACAGAGGAAAGTGAGAAGACACAGCAGGAGTTCCCATGAGGAACAGAGGAAAGTGAGAAGACACAGCAGGAGTTCCCATGTGGAACAGAGGAATGTGAGAAGACACAGCAGGAGTTCCCATGTGGAACAGAGGAATGTGAGAAGACACCGCAGGAGTTCCCATGTGGAACAGAGGAATGTGAGAAGACACAGCAGGAGTTCCCATGTGGAACAGAGGAATGTGAGAAGACACAGCAGGAGTTCCCATGTGGAACAGAGGAATGTGAGAAGACACAGCAGGAGTTCCCATGAGGAACAGAGGAAAGTGAGAAGACACAGCAGGAGTTCCCATGTGGAACAGAGGAAAGTGAGAAGACACAGCAGGAGTTCCCATGAGGAACAGAGGAAAGTGAGAAGACACAGCAGGAGTTCCCATGTGGAACAGAGGAAAGTGAGAAGACACAGCAGGAGTTCCCATGTTGAACAGAGGAAAGTGAGAAGACACAGCAGGAGTTCCCATGTGGAACACAGGAATGTGAGAAGACACAGCAGGAGTTCCCATGAGGAACAGAGGAAAGTGAGAAGACACAGCAGGAGTTCCCATGTGGAACAGAGGAATGTGAGAAGACACAGCAGGAGTTCCCATGTGGAACAGAGGAATGTGAGAAGACACAGCAGGAGTTCCCATGTGGAACAGAGGAAAGTGAGAAGACACAGCAGGTTAGGGCTAGGAAGAAGAAAGGAACACTAAGGTTGGTTAATTTACCTTAATGAGAGTTACATCACTTTCACGATAGGTCTCACTCGGGAAACTGGTTCTATCCAAGAAAGCTTTTGTTTGCTACATGGGACTGCACCTTTAAATTGCTAAGCGATTTGTTCATTTCCTGCCCATTGAAATGAGCACAGCAAGTTTGATAGTTGGCATTATCAGACAACCTTCAGAACTGTGCATGTTTCACAATCTTTTAGTACTTGTCAAACGCTGGCATTTGGTACAGGCCAACGCTCTGATATTTTCCAATTACCTTTTATAGCGTGCGCTGCTGTTTAATCTTGTCTTATTAAATGAGCTGTAAATCCCTGCTGACATCTTCAATGTTTGTGTGGCAATGGGCTGAATAAAGTTATTTGTGTGCCAGTGGTGGAGGCGCAAGCGTGATGACATCACAAAGTGACCTGGACCCAGAGATCTCTCAGTCTATACATGCCACAATCATGCCAGCAGTTACAACACACTCAAGTTGCCCAAATCAAATATGGCCGCCCTGGCACTTTCCTGCTCCCTAGTCACCGTGCGATGGACTCACCACTTCTTCATCGGACAGCTCTCGTCCTTGGATGCTGCTGTTTTCTCTCACTGCCAGCTGGTGTTTCCTCCCCTTAATGTGGCTGAAGAGGTAAACTTCAGACGATATCTGATGGGAAGAGTTCAGATTCGTTACACATTGTGTGATTAAGGGCACGCGGTTCAAGGGATCTTCCTCAGCAGAACCGCCACCACCACAGCCAGGCTCAGAAAAGGCTCCACATCATCCTAGAAAATGGTGCATAGAAGTATTCCTGATCTGGCAGGTAAGAGCGGGACATCGGGAAGTGGAACAAAAAGGAAGATAGATTGCAGAGAGTGTGGCTTTATTCCTTCATTACTGAGAAGCCGAGACGTTCTCCTTGCAGACCACAAGGCCAATATATCCCAACTGGTATTGCCTATTTCCGAGTGCTAAGGTGCATGCAACTAATGTTTTAGGGACAATGACACCCTTCCTGTGAAGAGATCGTGCCCACCATATAAATACTCTTACTTCCCAAGATGTCCATTGATAACATTTCAACTTTTTGGAAACCCAATAGCGGTATGTTTGACTAAAAGCTTTATTGAAGGGCTGGCCCTCTCCTACGATCAAAACGACCCAACATCACGGACATCTTTAGGGGTTTAATCTGAGTAATTCAGGCCTTTTAACATCATTCTGACATATACAGTTGAAGTATTATTAAATCCCGATTAAAAGTCAATGTGTAAGATGGGTTTGATCTCCTCTGGCTGCTCCCTTCTGTGATACCACTGTGCGCTGAACAGGAGTTTGCACAGGAAAAGCCCCCTCTCTCCTCCCTCCTTATCTGCATTGCAGAGGTTCTCAACTGCAGTCCTCAACCCCCCCAACAAGTCAGGTTTTGCAGGATATATCTGCTTCCCCACAGGTGGCTTAATCAGTGGATTGATCCACCTGTGCTGAAGCAGGGATATCCTGCAAAACCTGACCTGTTGGGGGGGTCTTGAGGACTGGAGTTGAGCACCCCTGCTTTATTGGGTCTCACAGGGACAGGGTGCACTAGAGGCCCACCAACCGGGATTGCACCTTTTAGCAGATTGTACATCAAAGTGGAGGTACATTACAAAATGGCAGGAGGGTTTGTGAGTAGCAGGAGTCAGAGAAGACGTTGGACTCACCATCACGTTGCACAGAGAGCATTGCTTCTCCCGCTCGTACGGGGTCAGCTTGGGAGCGTAGTCTGTGTTTGCGTGTCGGCCGCTGCTCAGCTCCGCTGCCTTTTCCTTCCTCTGCTCAATCTGTTCCATGTGTCTCCGGATGCTCTCGTCGTGCTGAAGAGAAAGTGTTCACACTGAGCCCCGTCACTGCCGGAGCGGGGCGCTGCTCACCCCTCGAAAGGAGGCACCGCTGGAAATGTACATTTATATCTAAACGAGGCAGAATCCGTTCCTAATCACTTCGGAATTGCAATGGCAGAGATCCTGGCATGAGTGTCTCTTTATGTCACCCACGGGTCCCCAAACCTGCTTCCTTCACCTCATAGTCACACTGTAGTTACGCTGAAGCATTCTGGGTAGTGACACATACAGCATCAGAGTATGTGTAACCAAACCAAAGACCAGCAGCATCTGACAAATTTAATTTTGCACTGGATTAATAAGTGCCGTCTCTCCTACGACCATAATGAACCCAAATCAGTGACATGTTTGATGGATTATGTCTGAGACGCCTTTTAAACCATACCTAAAGTTAGTTTGTAATCATGGTGAGCTGCAAAATAGGAGGAGTTTGATCTCCTTTGGCTCCTCCCTTTGGTGATGTCACTGTGTGTTAGAGCGGGACTTCCCGTCCCCATTGTGTGATGTCACTGTGTTAGAGCAGGACTTCCCGTCCCCATTGTATGATGTCACTGTGTTAGAGCAGGACTTCCCGTCCCCATTGTGTGATGTCACTGTGTGTTAGAGCAGGACTTCCCGTCCCCATTGTGTGATGTCACTGTGTTAGAGCAGGACTTCCCGTCCCCATTGTATGATGTCACTGTGTTAGAGCAGGACTTCCCGTCCCCATTGTATGATGTCACTGTGTTAGAGCAGGACTTCCCGTCCCCATTGTGTGATGTCACTGTGTGTTAGAGCAGGACTTCCCGTCCCCATTGTGTGATGTCACTGTGTTAGAGCAGGACTTCCCGTCCCCATTGTATGATGTCACTGTGTTAGAGCAGGACTTCCCGTCCCCATTGTGTGATGTCACTGTGTGTTAGAGCAGGACTTCCCGTCCCCATTGTGTGATGTCACTGTGTGTTAGAGCAGGACTTCCCGTCCCCATTGTGTGATGTCACTGTGTTAGAGCAGGACTTCCCGTCCCCATTGTATGATGTCACTGTGTTAGAGCAGGACTTCCCGTCCCCATTGTGTGATGTCACTGTGTGTTAAAGCAGAACTTCCCGTCCCCATTGTGTGATGTCACTGTGTGTTAGAGCAGGACTTCCCGTCCCCTTTGTGTGATGTCACTGTGTTAGAGCAGGAGTTCCCCTCCCTTTGTGTGATGTCACTGTGTTAGAGCCGGACTTCCCCTCCCTATGTTGTGATGTCACTGTGTGTTAGAGCCAGACTTCCCGTCCCCATTGTGTGATGTCACTGTGTGTTAGAACAGGACTTCCCGTCCCCTTTGTGTGATGTCCCTGTG
>NC_134500.1:32677983-32785689 GCF_040206685.1 Ascaphus truei
CCGCCACGCACGGCAAGCAACTGAAGGGGTTAAATTACCAACCAGCACCAAGTGGGAAAGTAGATTAAAAAGGCTAAAAAAGGCACAAAACAAAAAGAAAAGTGATGTATTCTATACCTAATGTGTAATAACGTAACACAGAGCCTCCATCTTGGATTTGCTAAGTCACAGCACAGCAGTATAACGTTATACTGTAAGCCCTGCGGGCAGGCGCTCCCTGACTCCCTGCTGAATGCACGGGGCACACTGTATATACCTCCCGCTCTGGCTAATCCTGTCATTCGCTGCTGCGTACATTGCTGCCACTGTGTAAGCAAACACACACATTCCTGCGTCACGTGGCAGAGATGCACAGAATCCTGACATGAGCGGTAACGTGGCGCGCAAGGACTAGAGATCAGAGAATACAGGGTTATAAATAATACACATTGTGTCTGATAAGAGGGGGCGTCCTGCACAATACATTTGAGCAGTTAGGGAGCGGTTATGGGAGCAGTTAGGGGAGGAGTTATAGGGAGCGGTTATAGGAGCAGTTAGGGGAGGAGTTATAGGGAGCGGTTATAGGAGCAGTTAGGGGAGGGGTTATAGCGAGCGGTTATAGGAGCAGTTAGGGGAGGAGTTATAGCGAGCGGTTATAGGAGCAGTTAGGGGAGGAGTTATAGGAGCATTTAGGGGAGGAGTTATAGGGAGTGGTTATAGGAGCAGTTAGGGGAGGAGTTATAGGGAGCGGTTATAGGAGCAGTTAGGGGAGGAGTTATTGGGAGCAGGTATAGGAGCAGTTAGGGGAGGAGTTATAGGGAGACATTATAGGAGCAGTTAGGGGAGGAGTTATAGGAGCAGTTAGGGGAGGAGTTATAGGAGCAGTTAGGGGAGGAGTTATAGGGAGCGGTTATAGGAGCAGTTAGGGGAGGAGTTATTGGGAGCGGGTAAAGTAGCAGTTAGGGGAGGAGTTATAGGAGCAGTTAGGGGAGGAGTTATAGGAGCAGTTAGGGGAGGAGTTATAGGGAGTGGTTATAGGAGCAGTTAGGGGAGGAGTTATAGGGAGCGGTTATAGGAGCAGTTAGGGGAGGAGTTATTGGGAGCAGGTATAGGAGCAGTTAGGGGAGGAGTTATAGGGAGACATTATAGGAGCAGTTAGGGGAGGAGTTATAGGAGCAGTTAGGGGAGGAGTTATAGGGAGTGGTTATAGGAGCAGTTAGGGGAGGAGTTATAGGGAGCGGTTATAGGAGCAGTTAGGGGAGGAGTTATTGGGAGCAGGTATAGGAGCAGTTAGGGGAGGAGTTATAGGGAGACATTATAGGAGCAGTTAGGGGAGGAGTTATAGGAGCAGTTAGGGGAGGAGTTATAGGAGCAGTTAGGGGAGGAGTTATAGGGAGCGGTTATAGGAGCAGTTAGGGGAGGAGTTATTGGGAGCGGGTAAAGTAGCAGTTAGGGGAGGAGTTATAGGAGCAGTTATAGGGAGCGGTTATAGGAGCAGTTAGGGGAGCGGTTATAGGAGCAGTTAGGGGAGGAGTTATTGGGAGTGGTTATAGGAGCAGTTAGGGGAGGAGTTATAAGAGCAGTTAGGGGAGGAGTTATTGGGAGCGGTTATAGGAGCAGTTAGGGGAGGAGTTATTGGGAGCGGTTATAGGAGCAGTTAGGGGAGGAGTTATTGGGAGTGGGTAAAGGAGCAGTTAGGGGAGTTATTGGAGGAATCATGGTAGTATGTTACATGGTAATCAGGTACCATATTATCACATACAGATTGGTAATACTGGCCCCTTTCAGATCCGGATCTCAATTTATAAATATCTAAGACATTCTGCTTCTATTGGACATTAAAATATAAGTGGATTGTAATATGTCGGTGACCTGAGTAAGGATACAGGAGCAGTGTCACTACACCAACAGCCTGAGCCAATCAGAGTGCCCCATGCCTGATAGTTCCGTGTAGCAGACACTGTATGTTATTATGAGGAGAGGCCTGTACGAACGGAGCATTGTGATTGGTCAGTGAGGACAGGGCCAGCACCTGGACAGCTTCGTCACGCGCTTGTTTCTCCTCTTGTCTCCGCTGACGTTCTTCCTGCAGCTCATCCAGCCGCTGTTCATATTCCTTCAGCTTTGCGAGGACGTCATGACGCTTGTTCTGAGCTTCCAAGGTATTGATGAAAGCGATTTCATTTACCTGCAAAATAAAAGAAACACAGTTCAGTATTTCAACTTCTGGTGTACGCATTTTCCCGGAGAAGTGGCAGCGTTATGTGGGGTGCGGTACCTTTCAGGGAACCAACAAGAGAGTACTTCGTAGGGGTAATTACGTCTGGGTGACGTGGGCTCATCGGAGAGGCGTGTGCGGTGGAAGTCAGAGCGCTTCGGAGACTGCATTCGTGGGCAGCACAGCGCTCTGACACAAGATACTGTGTTACAATATCAGTCTAGCAACAAGTACATAGCGTCATCTAGCCTAACAGAGGCATAACCAAGAGAGTACCTTTTGCATCAGATCGCTGAGGTACTCCTCACTGAATACACTGCTACCCAACCAAACGGGTAACAGTATCTGTTTGGTGGTGGGAGGTCCCCAACTTTAGGGACCTGCCCACTATTTTGGGACCTTCTAGTACTCTGCTTACCAAGTTCAACAACAGGTTATTTACTATCTAAGCTTATCCAGGCACCTAAGGCCAAGTCCCCGGTGGTGGTGACAGCGGCGAGCACGCCGCACACCAGACACTAACCTCAATCAGGCAGGGCCTAGTGTGGTCTCGCGTGTTGACTCACGCAGTGCGGTGGCGCAGCAGCCAGCAGGGGAGACAAGAAATGTGTCTTCCAGGGCGGAGCCGCGGTCACGTGGTGTGCTGGTAGCCAATAGCAGGACAGCTAGCTTGGACCAATGGGAGCGCAGTGCTTTGAGCGGTTGGGCTGCACTCCCCCCCGTTTTGGCCACGCCCCCTGCGTCTCCCACTGCTCCCTACAGACTGTAGATCGCAGTTTTAAGCTGTGCACGCGCCACCAGGACGTCAGGCGCGCGTGCCGCAGCCACCACCGGGGACTTAGCCTAACAGATGAATAACTGCGGGGATATATTAGTGTCCAAATACCCATATTGATCACAATAAGACACCCTTTGTCACCTAAACACTGATCTGTTTGAAGGTGGGGGGTGTCTAGTACAGCATTGTGGGATTGAGCACGTTAAACACGCATACTGTATCCAGAGGTATTTACCAATAGATAGCCCCACACAGCTTCAGCACAGTGCCCAGGCATTTATCAATGTAACAGTACTGTATATAGAGGCTCAATTGTTTGCCTCAATTAACACAGGTCTCCACCGTGTAATCAAAGTATATATAAACGACATACTATACTTGTGGTATATAATAATAATGTGGGCAGCGTCCCACTGCTTACACGCCTAACTCCATTTTTAATTGTTTTTATACTTTTTTTATTGTTTTCGTCATTTTTTCCAAATCCCAACTAAATGTTTTATTGATTAACCATTAAAGTTTGATTTTACTCTGATAAGGGTATTCTTGAGTACAGCATAAAGGGATTATTTTTTTCCTCAGTAAATGGGTAATTATAATGTACGGAGCTTCCCAAACCTCACAGATCTCTTCATCACAGGTGCTGAGCATGCCAAACCTCACAGGTCTCTTCTTCATGTGTACAGAGCTTCCCAAACCTCACAGGTCTCTTGTTCACGTGTACAGAGCTTCCCAAACCTCACAGGTCTCTTCATCACAGGTGCTGAGCATGCCAAACCTCACAGGTCTCTTCTTCACATGTACAGAGCTTGCCAAACCTCACAGGTCTCTTTTTCACATGTACAGAGCTTCCCAAACCTCACAGGTCTCTTCTTCACATGTACGGAGCTTCCCAAACCTCACAGGTCCCTTCTTCGCGTGTACGGAGCTTCCCAAACCTCACAGGTCTCTTCATCACATGTGCAGAGCTTGCCAAACCTCACATATCTCTTCTTCACGTGTACAGAGCTTCCCAAACGTCACAGGTCTTCACGTTTACAATATAATTTCGTCCATGCAGAACTCCTGTTAATTTTCCACTTGTTTAGTACAGTCATGTTTTGCTATTTCACACATACGGACTCGGGAGACAGATTTTTTGAGAGCTGCATCCCCTGCAGGGTTTAATATCACGTTTGTATCACTTGTATTATATTTGGTGTATCTTGTGTGCTTTTTGTTTGATATATTTCGAGTTTCAGCCTGAAGTTCTGCCTATCTGCCTGTCTATTTTATTTTGTAAAGGGAGCAGAAGTGACCCCCACTGTCCTGTGCATGTTACCTTTGCCTCCTCCTCCTGCGCCTTTTTCACTATAGCTTGTAACTGAACCACGCGCTTAAACTCCGCGTGCAGCAGCTTCTCATCCATCATTTTCCGTCTTTGCTCCAGCAATTCCTCCTTCCACTTCCGCACGTCTTTCTCCTGTAACACACGACACAATCACACACTGTAAGAACTGACATAACACACGACACAATCACACACTGTAAGAACTGACATAACACACGACACAATCACACACTGTAAGAACTGACATAACACACGACACAATCACACACTGTAAGAACTGACATAACACACGACACAATCACACACTGTAAGAACTGACATAACACACGACACAATCACACACTGTAAGAACTGACATAACACACGACACACTCACACACTGTAAGAACTGACATAACACACGACACAATCACACACTGTAAGAACTGACATAACACACGACACAATCACACACTGTAAGAACTGACATAACACACGACACAATCACACACTGTAAGAACTGACATAACACACGACACACTCACACACTGTAAGAACTGACATAACACACGACACAATCACACACTGTAAGAACTGACATAACACACGACACAATCACACACTGTAAGAACTGACATAACACACGACACAATCACACACTGTAAGAACTGACATCACACGACACAATCACACACTGTTAGAACTGACATAACACACGACACAATCACACACTGTAAGAACTGACATAACACACGACACAATCACACACTGAAAGAACTGACATAACACACGACACAATCACACACTGTAAGAACTGACATAACACACGACACAATCACACACTGTAAGAACTGACATAACACACGACACAATCACACACTGTAAGAACTGACATAACACACGAAACAATCACACACTGAAAGAACTGACATAACACACGAAACAATCACACACTGTAAGAACGGACATCACACGACACAATCACACACTGTTAGAACTGGCATCACACACGACACAATCACACACTGTAAGACCTGACATAACACATGACACAATCACACACTGTTAGAACTGACATCACACACGACACAATCACACACTGTTAGAACTGACATAACACACGACACAATCACACACTGTAAGAACTGACATAACACACAACACAATCACACACTGTAAGAACTGACATAACACACGAAACAATCACATACTGTAAGAACTGACATAACACACGACACAATCACACAGAACTGGCATCACACACGACACAATCACACACTGTAAGAACTGACATAACACACGAAACAATCACACACTGTAAGAACTGACATCACACGACACAATCACACACTGTTAGAACTGACATAACACACGACACACTCACACACTGTAAGAACTGACATAACACACGACACAATCACACACTGTTAGAACTGGCATCACACACGACACAATCACACACTGTAAGACCTGACATAACACATGACACAATCACACACTGTTAGAACTGACATCACACACGACACAATCACACACTGTTAGAACTGAAATAACACACGACACAATCACACACTGTAAGAACTGACATAACACACAACACAATCACACACTGTAAGAACTGACATCACACGACACAATCACACACTGTTAGAACTGGCATCACACACGACACAATCACACACTAAGACCTGACATAACACATGACACAATCACACACTGTTAGAACTGACATCACACACGACACAATCACACACTGTAAGAACTGACATAACACACAACACAATCACACACTGTAAGAACTGACATAACACACGAAACAATCACATACTGTAAGAACTGACATAACACACGACACAATCACACAGAACTGGCATCACACACGACACAATCACACACTGTAAGAACTGACATAACACACGAAACAATCACACACTGTAAGAACTGACAACACACGACACAATCACACACTGTTAGAACTGACATAACACACGACACAATCACACACTGTAAGAACTGACATAACACACGACACAATCACACACTGTTAGAACTGACATAACACACGACACAATCACACACTGTAAGAACTGACATAACACACGACACAATCACACACTGTAAGAACTGACATAACACACGACACAATCAAACACTGTAAGAACTGACATAACACACGACACAATCACACACTGTTAGAACTGACATAACACACGACACAATCACACACTGTTAGAACTGACATAACACACGACACAATCACACACTGTAAGAACTGACATAACACACGACACAATCACACACTGTAAGAACTGACATAACACACGACACAATCACACACTGTAAGAACTGACATAACACACGACACAATCACACACTGTAAGAACTGACATAACACACGACACAATCACACACTGTAAGAACTGACATAACACACGACACAATCACACACTGTTAGAACTGACATCACACACGACACAATCACACATTGTTAGAACTGACATCACACACGGGCGGCGGAAGCTCGGAACTGGACATTTGCCCATCTCGCCGCCACCAGGTCACCGCCAGGGAATCCTACGCCGCAGTCACTCCGCGCAGGGCACAAAACCGCCTTCCGTTTCCCCAATAAGGTAAATTAATTTAAGGGGTTTTAGTGGTTAGGGGTTTTAGGCTCAGTGGATAAGGTGTTTAGAGTAGGGGGGAAGCATTAGCATTAGGGGTTTTAGGGTAGCGGGTTTTAGGGTAAGGGATGAAGGTTGTTAGGGTAGGGGTAGCGGTGGTATTAGGGGTTTATGGGTAATGGTATTTTAGGGTAAGGGATTAAGGTTGTTTGGGTAGGGGTAGCGGTGGTATTAGGGGTTTATGGGTAATGGGATTTTAGGGTAGGGAATTAAGGTTGTTAGGGTAGGGGGTAGCGGTGGTATTAGGGGTTAAGATTAGGGGTTTAGGGGGGGTTTAAGGTTAGGGAATTAAGATGGTTAGGGTAGGGGGTAGCAGTGGTATTAGGGAAAGGGATTAATGTTTGTAGGGTAGGGGGTAACGGTGGTATTAGGGGTTAAGATTAGGGGTTTAAGGTTAGGGAATTAAGGTTGTTAGGGTAGGGGGTAGCGGTGGTATTAGGGAAAGGGATTAAGGTTTGTAGGGTAGGGGGTAGCAGTGGTATTAGGGGTTAAGATTAGGGGTTTAGGGGTAGGGGTTTAAGGTTAGGGAATTAAGGTGGTTAGGGTAGGGGGTAGCGGTGGTATTAGGGAAAGGGATTAAGGTTTGTAGGGTAGGGGGTAGCGGTGGTATTAGGGGTTTCAGGGTAAAGTGTAAGGTTAGAGGTTTACCATGGCGGGGAAGCGGCTGCCGGAGAAATGTCCCTGCGGTGAGGTGAGAGGCCACCATATGTCCCATCCTGGTGTCAGGCAGAGGTACTACATCACTCACCCGTTCTAGCAGTTTCTGAAGTTTGAGCGCTTTCTCTTCCCGTAGTTTCTCTCGCAGATGCTGAGCTTTCAGCTGCTTCTCCTCGTGCTTCTTTTTGGATTCAGCAATTGTTCTGCGCACCGACGTGTGTGTATGTGTGGGGGGGAGGGAGAATATAAAAAAGGGTCACTTAAAGGTGACGATTGCCTCCTACGCTCTAAACCTGCCCCCTGAACAAGCTCAGCCACTAACTAGCAGCACTATTAGAGCAGTATAACTTCCCGATCCCGTGGGTGGGAACTCTCCGAGTGTACGGCGCCCGCTTCAACTACTACAGTATGTGTCCCCTGTGTTACCACGGGGGTCCCACGTCCTGGACAGCCAATGAATATCGTGGCACACCCCTGCCCTGTATATACTGCAATTATACCGACACCGTGGCAGCCGTGAACTAATAGCAGCAGAAGCGGTGACCTCCTGCAGAGAAGAGCAGGCGGGTGTCTCTCTGGAGGCCATGTTTAGAGGGAGTAGGGATGTTGCTGCGTTACAGTGTAACACCTCCCCCCTTCTCCTTTTTGATATGTGCTTATATCCAGATCTCATCTCTCTTTATAGTGTCCCTCCTCCCTGCTTTGCCTCATCAGTGCAGACGCTGCATTGAACCCCCATGGCATCCACGTCTGTCCCATTAGCCGTTACACCGCCCCCAGTGCAGCTCTCCTGAGATAATAACAGTGAAGCAGACCTTTTGCGGGAAGGAGAAGAAAGCTTCTCGTGCATGTGGATCCCGTGTCCCGGGGGTCTGGAAGGCTCCTCTTCCACAATATCTCCCCACGATGTGTTCTGTCGCCACGACTCACGAGCTGCAGGCGCCAAGAACACAGCTGGTGAGTTACATTTAAATCCGGAGTAGGAAGTTTCTAGGACAGAGCCTCCATCGTCCTCACCAAGACTCATCTATAACAAGCTAAAAGTACCCGGGGTTGCTCGGGAGTCCATAGAAACCAACATCATCCCTCCTCTCCCCCCCACCCTCTCCCCCATCCTCCTCCTCTCACCCCCTAACCTCCTCTCCCCCACCCTCCTCCTCGCACCCCCTACCCTCTCCCCCTTCCTCCTCTTCTCACCCCCTACCATCCTCTCACCCCACCCTCTCCCCCATCCTTCTCCTCGCACCCCCTACCATCTCCCCCTTCCTCCTTCTCTCACCCCTCTCCCCCTCCTCCTCCTCACCCTCTTCCCTCTCCCATCCTCCTCCTCTCCCCCTACACTCTCCCCCTTCCTCTTCCCCCCTACCCTCTCCCCCTTCCTCCTCCTCTCATGACTCTAACCTCTCCCCCTCCTCCTCCTCCCCTTTAATACCTTACGATGTCCCCAATTCTTTAAGCCTCTCTCCCCTCCCGCCCCCAGCGTTCTTACTTTCTCCTCACGCGCCAACTGACTTCCTCATCTTCTGAGTAAACTTCACAGCTCTCTGACTCTCCTAATCTGCCACCAGGCTATGTGCATTATGATGTCACGTGCCAGATAAATCGCCTACCAGGTACAACACCCATTGGCAATAACTCTTAGAATTAAAAATATAATCGATCCAATTGTATCCAAACATAGAAAAACCCTGCTCCTTGATCTCAGGAACCATCGTGCGAAATGTGGTTACGATATCTTAAGATGTGTCCAAATGCAGCGTGGTCAGGCTTACAACTCTCCAAAATACATTGGAGATTGAAACCTCCTACACCCCTCTATGTTGCAGGTGTGAACTAGAAAGGGGAGAAGTTTGGAGAGATCTGTCCATGGGAATTTCATCCAATAAAAACCCAGATATCGAATGTACCTACTGTATTTGATTTGTCTCTATATCTACAGGACATCTTATATCCTATCCATTAGGGGTTTGCCTGCTGTGAAGGGATGGCTCACCACTGTATATTCACTTTGTAATACAGGATTTCTCTTTGGGTTGTTTCTGAGTTTTTAGGACAGTGCCTCCATTGTATCGTACATTTACACTAGTTTGTGTTTGTTTATTTTTTACCTAATTAACTTATTCACTGTAAAGGAGGCACAGCCATTAATTACACATCCTCATACATAAAGGGCAAGTCCACAAGGGGCAGAAGAAAGATGGGCAAATATTCAGCATGTATACCCGGTTTGGAACACTTCCCAGAATCCTCCAGGACTCTTGCCCGAGAACTGATACTCAGAGAGATGGACGGTTTAGTCTCACCCAATACTAGCCGCGCATATTGTTCTCATGGATAGAAATGTATCTTACCTTCATAATCTGCTAGAACTTCACTCCAGTCCATAGACATCCCACCGAATGACATACTTCCACTGCCCATGCTGGCCTGGAACCATAGGAACACACAACTATTACTACCAGCCAGCGCCCTTACAACATGTCACCTAAAAAGCCACGTGTCCCAAATTGAATTGCAAATAAATGTACTGACACATTCTTATTTTATTCCCACGGGTCATGAAGAAGCTGTTCTTTGACTTGGGATGCAACTGATGACTGGAAGCCTGCAGTCCATATTAATCCTTCTGCTTCTTGTGAAATAGGAAAGTATTAGGGAATACCATTCTCCTGAGATGTAGGGGCTAATCCCCCAATATATATACACACATGTATATATGTATATATATATACACACACACACACACACAGGGTTCGACAAATTAAAAAAAAAAACACAAACCCCCCAAAAAAACTCTCAATCCCCTCACTTTACCCGCTCGCGAGTCTTACCGGCGGTGAGGTGCGGCGTCTCCCGGCATTCTCCTGCTTATCCCCCTGCAACTTCCTTGTCTCCCCTGTAACTCCTGTAAACATGGCTGTGCGGCGTTGCCATGACAACAGGACGCTACGCGCCGGCAAGACGGCACGCTGCGTCACGTTGTCATGGCAACTTGATGCCGCATCCCGTTGTCATGCCAAAATACATTTGACGCCGCACAGCCATGTTTTAGGGAGTTACAGGAGAGACACAGACGTTGCAAAGGGAGAATGCCGGCAGACGCCGCGCCCCTTTGCCGGTAAGACTCGCGAGCAGGTAAAATACGCTCGCCCCAGGCGAGGGGGTGAGTGCTTTTGTCGAGCCCTGAATATATGTATATAGGTAAAAGTGATGCAGGTGCGGTGCAAGGTAAAAACAGGTAACTGAATGTCTCTAAGGAACACGACTGTGATTACAAATATTAGCACGGCACAATAGTACAAAAAATGAAGTATTCATCAAGTCCAACAAGCAAATATATAGCCCGACGTTAAACGCCGTATTACTGTGCCGTGCTAGTATTTTGAACCACTGTTGTGATATATATCTATCTAAACTAAAAATAGAAGAGCACAGAGACAACTGTCACAGTGTATACAAATTATTCCCCAAACATAGAACAAGAATAACAGTGATAGACAATTGTTCTCACATTTGTGCTTAATGCAATAAATGGTATACACCAGGGGTGCGCAAACTGGGGGTTCGCCGGACTTACAGAAAATTCACTTTCGTTATCCATCTCAATGTCGTTGTTTTCTTCCGCGGCGATCTCTCTCGTTAGCTGCTCCTCCTCGGCGATGGCGCTGGCAATGGCCTCTTCATTGGCCTTTTCCAGACGATCGGCCATCTCTTCCTTTTTAGCAAGGACTTCGGCCATTGACTGTGAGCAGAAATCCCAGAAACAGAGAGCAGTGAAAACAGGAAGAGCAAGTAGTTCAAACATACAACAAAGAACAGAGACATAACACAAAGACATTGAAGGCAGCGGCGCCCCCATGCCAGGGATGTGGGGTTTTGGCTGGTTGCCGTTAGGCTATTCAGGTATATAATTGAAAAGCTGTCCGATATATATCATCTATGTAACCTTCCCGTGTGTTACATCCCTCTAATGAAAAGCCAACAAAAGAAAGGATTTCAGAAACCGATGAAGTATGTGATAAATCCAGGGGGGTGTTACACGCGTGTGACTTTATATGGTGAGACTCAAAGCGGCCCTTTCCCCCGTATGTTTCAGGTTGAAAGATTTCTTCCCCGTGTTGTACATCACGCGCTCAGTTTTTACCTCCTTAGTTTGTTTCCCTGATCACTGAATCTTTTATTGTGTTTTTTTTTTTTTTTTTTTAAAACAGGAGCCCAAAATCAAAGTCAATATGTCAGTGAAATCGCTCCCACTTTGGGACATCACTGGACTTCAAAGAGCCTTCTTAAAGGAGCTCAGGATGAAACAGTGTCTCCGATCAGTCTCTCTGAAGTCTGCATGGAAACAGCTCTGTGATGCCTGCTGGAGTTAGACACTATTTCAGGCTTCAGGCTGGTTTAAAGAAAAACTATTACGAATTAGGATTAGCAATTCTAATTTTAGAGGACCACAAACGGAGCTCACTTTTAGGATAGGCAATATATTTTATGGGTGTCTGCACCAGGTGTGTTTACACCACACTGTAACAGGGGAGTTATCCCTGTTCAGGAAATGTGCCTCTAATCCAGCAGTGTGGTGGTTAACTGCTGGTAGTCAATTAACCAACACCACCTGGCTGATTAGGTTTGTTAGAAAAGCCTGCCTGCCCTTGAAACAGGAAGAGAGATTTCCTGAGTCTCACAAATTGTGGGACTGACCATAGGAACAGATGTCTTGAGCCTGCCAGAAGAAACTGCACACTGCTTGCAAGACACAGGTGAAAGCACCTCTAAACCTGAATGCTGATATAGCCTGAGGAAAAGGCAGCAACCCAGGAACAGAGAAGACTTTCCCTCCAACTACAAGAAACAGATAAGACTTTCCTTTATAAGACTTTTTGTATATCTGCACATATCAAGATATATGTTTGGGACTGGGAGACATGCTAATCTAAAGGGATTTGTGGACTGCATAGGTTTCACTAGAAATACTCCGAAGTGGAACAGAAGCTTTGTTTGACCCCTTATTTGCATATGTTTGGATGATTTTCTTATGTTAAAGAAACAGGCGCAATAAAAGCCTTATTTAATTTCACCTTAAAAAGTCTCCATTGCATACCTCTGCGCACGTCCTCCTACACACACATTAACCGCACATTGACCACACAGGAACCACACATTGAACAAACATTAACCGCACACTAACCAGACGGGAACCACACAGTGCAGTAGCAGTACCCACTGCCTTGCTACCATTGAATATATTCATATATCACAAATACATGCAATGCCAAATCCATTCAGATGTTCATTTTGGAGCAAGATTTTATGTCCAGGGAAGTGAACCAATGACATGGCGGTGCTGTGCGGTGCCATGTGGTGCTGTCCGGTGTTGTGCAATGCAGTGTGGTGCTGTGCATTGCAGTGTGGTGCGGTGATGTGCCGTGCTGTGCAATTCAGTGCGGTGTTGTGTCTTGCTGTGCTGTGTAATGCAGTGTGGTGCTGTGTTGTGCCATACGGTGCTGTACAATGCAATGTGGTGTTGTGCCATGCGGTGTTATGCAGTGTGGTATTGTGCCGTGCCGTGTTGTCCAATGCAGTGTGGTGTTGTGCCGTGCTGTGCATGTAGTGCGGTGTTGTGCCGTGGTGTGCAATGCGGTGCGTTATCGTGCGGTGCAGTGTGTTGTTCTGCGGTGCTGTGCCATGCGGTGCTGCGCACAATGACTTAGATATAGGTGACTAGTGACTACACGTATTTAAAAACCATGCTTGTAACTTTTGAACGTCTCCGTAGTGACCAAACATTTTGGCGGCTTTTCCCGTCTTTACCACATGTGACGTCTGTCTGTAAACGGGCAGATTCATGCTCTTTGCTTTTGTCATTTTGAGTAAACCAATTATGTTGCCAATATTAGCCAAGGAGACAAGGGAGAATAATAAGTACACTGGACCACAAGAAAATAGAAACACTCATGTTAAAAGATTGAAAGTAAAAGATTTACTATAAGATGGCCAGTCTTTCTAAACCAGGGGGCACAACTCCAGTTCTCAAGGGCCACCAACAGATCAGGGTTTAAGGACATCCCTGTTTCAGCAAAGGTGGCTCAATCAGTGGAAGATTGTGCTGAAGCAGAGATATCCCTAATACCTGGCTTGTTGTAGGCCATTGAGGACAGAAGTTGGCCACCCCTGCCCTAATGGATTGATGTCTGTGTGCAGTGTGGGACTGCCTCTATATCCCAGTAATGAAGGCTGGCTCTACCCCATATAATAATCCTTTCCATGCACTGCAGAGCTTGGTATTTATATCACTCAAGGGACTGAGCTGCTGCATCTGATCATCCTGTGTCTTATCAATGAGAACAGCAGATAACATCTCTTCTCAATCTGTCAGCACTCACCTTTGTGAGGTCCAGATCGCTCCCCGGCGTCCCTTCTCCCGCTGTGACGGGGTCAGCGCCGCCCCCCGGCACCTCCGCCTTCCCAATTATAGACAGGGAGTCCAAGAACACGACTGGGATGTTTAGATGCGGCAAGAAAGAGATGTCTTTGGGGGCAAACGTACCCGCTGTCTTTATTTCTTCCATAGCGTTGTGGACTGTGAACTGCAAAGAGACATCATAATACTCCATCAACATGAAGACAATATGGGTGGTATATGTCATTTCTTTCTTTTCATATTGAATGTTTCCGCTAATGCTCCAATTTCACGGTGAAATACCCCAGAGACTTGAATTTTGGAGGAATAATCCCACCTCTGGGAGAAGTTAAAGGTCCCAACCCGCCCAATACTAGCCCAGGCATTGCCAATCTTCAATGTGTTTAATATAACAGACAGACACTAACATACTTGTACGGGTCTTCATAGTAAGAAAAGAAGGGTGGGGAGCCGGGTTTGTTCCATGTAGTAAAAAAGATTGGGTGGGTATCCGTGTTGGTCCTTTCTTCCATGTAGTAACAAAGGAGGGAGGAGCGGGTATGATACCGTTTTATTGGACCAACAAGTAGTTGTTATGTTCCAAGATTTCCAACCTCCCAGGGTCCTTCATCGGGCATCAACTAACCTTATTTGTTTCTTTGAGGAGGTAAGTAGGAATTTAGACCAGGGTAATACAGTTGATGTGGTCTACTTAGATTTTGCAAAGGCTTTTGATATGATTCCACACAAGAGGTTGGTGTACAAAATAAAGCAAATTGGATTCAGTAAAAATATGTGCACCTGGATTGAAAACTGGTTGAAGGATAGACAGAGAGTTGTCATAAACGGAACATTTTCAGGTTGGGCTGAAGTTGTGAGTGGAGTACCTATGGGATTGGTACTGGGACCCCTGCTTTTTACCTTGTTTATTAATGACCTTGAGGTTGGCACCGAGAGCAAAGTCTCCATCTTTGCTGATGATACTAAATTGTGTAAGGTAGTAGAATCAGAGCAGGATGTAATTTCTCTCCAGAAGGACTTGGAGAGACTGGAGACGTGGGCAGGCAAATGGCAGATGAAGTTTAATACTGATTAATGTAAGGTTATGCATTTGGGATGTAAGAATAAACAGGCGACTTACAAATTAAATGGGGATAAATTGGGGGAATCCTTGATGGAGAAGGATTTAGGAGTGCTTGTAGACGGCAGGCTTAGCAATAGCGCCCAAAGTCATGCAGTAGCTGCAAAGGCAAACACGATCTTATCTTGCATTAAACGGGCAATGGATGGAAGGGAAGTAAACATAATTATGCCACTTTACAAAGCATTAGTAAGACCACACCTTGAATATGGAGTACAATTTTGGACACCACTCCCTTGAAAAGACATTATGGAACTAGAGAGAGTGCAGAGAAGAGCCACCAAATTAATAAAAGGGATGGATAATCTGATTTATGAGGAGAGGCTAGCTAAATTAGATGTGTTAACTTTATATAAAAGAGTTGTCTAAGAGGGGATATGATAACTATATACAAATATATCTGGGGATAATTCAAGGAGCTTTCAAAAGAACTATTCATCCAAAGGGCAGTACAAAGGACTCAGGGCCATCCCTTAAGGCTGCGGTCCCAGTCACCGCCACAGCGCACGGCTCGGCGTGCGCTGTGCTATCAAGCCCCGCCCCCCCGTCCGGCCGGTCCCAGTCCCTACCTTGTCGCGCACCTTTCCCCAGCGGTGCGCAACAGGTTTTCAGGGAGGCAGGGGAATTTGAACTTGACATCTGCGACGGGGGCGTGGCCACGCCCCCGCCGGAGGTTCAGCCAATAAGGGCGAACCAGCCGCGGGACGTCATGGCCACGCCCCCGCAAACCCACAGCCACGCCCCCTCCCGTCGCAAACCTTCCCTCTCCCCCAAGACCGCAGATCGCGGTGTAGCGCTGTGCACGCGCCGCACACCCGCCGGGCGCGCGTGCCACAGTGAAGACTGGGGACTCAGCCTAAGGTTGCAGGAAGGAAGATTTCACCAGCAGCAAAGGAAAGGGTTCTTTACAGTAAGGGCAGTTAGTGTGAAAATAAAAACACCTTCCTTTTTCCCAGGACAGAAATACATTTTTACTAGAAGGGAGATTATTATTCTTATCGTTTATTTGTAAAGTGCCAACATTTCCGCAGCGCGGTACAATGGGGGTACAGAGTTATGTAAATTACACACCAACTAAGGCCAAACAAGCACAACCAGATACAGGAGGTAATGAAGCCCTGCGCCTGGTTATTACAGTATGGAGGTAATGAGGCCCTGCGCCTGGTTATTACAGTATGGAGGTAATGAGGCCCTGCGCCTGGTTATTACAGTATGGAGGTAATGAGGCCCTGCGCCTGGTTATTACAGTATGGAGGTAATGAGGGCCTGCGCCTGGTTATTACAGTATGGAGGTAATGAGGGCCTGCGCCTGGTTATTACAGTATGGAGGTAATGAGGCCCTGCGCCTGGTTATTACAGTATGGAGGTAATGAGGCCCTGCGCCTGGTTATTACAGTATGGAGGTAATGAGGCCCTGCGCCTGGTTATTACAGTATGGAGGTAATGAGGCCCTGCGCCTGGTTATTACAGTATGGAGGTAATGAGGGCCTGCGCCTGGTTATTACAGTATGGAGGTAATGAAGCCCTGCGCCTGGTTATTACAGTATGGAGGTAATGAGGCCCTGCGCCTGGTTATTACAGTATGGAGGTAATGAGGGCCTGCGCCTGGTTATTACAGTATGGAGGTAATGAGGGCCTGCGCCTGGTTATTACAGTATGGAGGTAATGAGGGCCTGCGCCTGGTTATTACAGTATGGAGGTAATGAGGGCCTGCGCCTGGTTATTACAGTATGGAGGTAATGAGGCCCTGCGCCTGGTTATTACAGTATGGAGGTAATGAGGGCCTGCTCCTGAGAGATTACAGTATGGAGGTAATGAGGCTGCTCCTGAGATTTTACAGTATGGAGGTAATGAGGCTGCTCCTGAGAGATTACAGTATGGAGGTAATGAGGCTGCTCCTGAGAGTTTACAGTATGGAGGTAATGAGGCCCTGCACCTGGAGATTACAGTATGGAGGTAATGAGGCTGCTCCTGAGAGATTACAGTATGGAGGTAATGAGGCCCTGCTCCTGGAGATTACAGTATGGAGGTAATGAGGCCCTGCTCCTGGAGATTACAGTATGGAGGTAATGAGGCCCTGCTCCTGGAGATTACAGTATGGAGGTAATGAGGCCCTGCTCCTGAGAGATTACAGTATGGAGGTAATGAGGCCCTGCTCCTGAGAGATTACAGTATGGAGGTAATGAGGCTGCTCCTGGAGATTACAGTATGGAGGTAATGAGGGCCTGCTCCTGGAGATTACAGTACGGAGGTAATGAGGCTGCTCCTGAGAGCTTACAGTATGGAGGTAATGAGGCCCTGCTCCTGAGAGATTACAGTATGGAGGTAATGAGGCCCTGCTCCTGAGAGATTACAGTATGGAGGTAATGAGGCCCTGCTCCTGAGAGATTACAGTATGGAGGTAATGAGGCTGCTCCTGGAGATTACAGTATGGAGGTAATGAGGGCCTGCTCCTGGAGATTACAGTACGGAGGTAATGAGGCTGCTCCCGAGAGATTACAGTATGGAGGTAATGATGCCTGCTCCTGGAGATTACAGTATGGAGGTAATGAGGCTGCTCCTGAGAGATTACAGTATGGAGGTAATGAGGCTGCTCCTGAGAGATTACAGTATGGAGGTAATGAGGCCCTGCACCTGGAGATTACAGTATGGAGGTAATGAGGCTGCTCCTGGAGATTACAGTATGGAGGTAATGAGGCCCTGCTCCTGAGAGATTACAGTATGGAGGTAATGAGGCAGCTCCTGAGAGATTACAGTATGGAGGTAATGAGGCCCTGCTCCTGAGAGATTACAGTATGGAGGTAATGAGGCTGCTCCTGAGAGATTACAGTATGGAGGTAATGAGGCCTGCTCCTGAGAGATTACAGTATGGAGGTAATGAGGCCCTGCACCTGGAGATTACAGTATGGAGGTAATGAGGCCCTGCTCCTGAGAGATTACAGTATGGAGGTAATGAGGCTGCTCCTGGAGATTACAGTATGGAGGTAATGAGGCCCTGCTCCTGAGAGCTTACAGTATGGAGGTAATGAGGCTGCTCCTGAGAGCTCACAGTATGGAGGTAATGAGGCCCTGCACCTGGAGATTACAGTATGGAGGTAATGAGGCCCTGCTCCTGGAGATTACAGTATGGAGGTAATGAGGCCCTGCTCCTGAGAGATTACAGTATGGAGGTAATGAGGCTGCTCCTGAGAGCTTACAGTATGGAGGTAATGAGGCCCTGCTCCTGAGAGATTACAGTATGGAGGTAATGAGGCTGCTCCTGAGAGCTTACAGTATGGAGGTAATGAGGCTGCTCCTGAGAGCTTACAGTATGGGGGTAATGAGGCTGCTCCTGGAGATTACAGTATGGAGGTAATGAGGCCTGCTCCTGAGAGATTACAGTATGGAGGTAATGAGGCTGCTCCTGAGATCTTACAGTATGGAGGTAATGAGGCCCTGCTCCTGGAGATTACAGTATGGAGGTAATGAGGCCCTGCTCCTGAGACCTTACAGTATGGAGGTAATGAGGCTGCTCCTGGGATCTTACAGTATGGAGGCAATGAGGCCCTGCACCTGAGAGATTACAGTATGGAGGTAATGAGGGCCTGCGCCTGAGAGATTACAGTATGGAGGTAATGAGGCTGCTCCTGAGAGCTTACAGTATGGAGGTAATGAGGCTGCTCCTGGAGATTACAGTATGGAGGTAATGAGGCTGCTCCTGAGAGCTTACAGTATGGAGGTAATGAGGCCCTGCTCCTGAGAGATTACAGTATGGAGGTAATGAGGCCCTGCTCCTGAGAGCTTACAGTATGGAGGTAATGAGGCCCTGCACCTGGAGATTACAGTATGGAGGTAATGAGGCCCTGCACCTGGAGATTACAGTATGGAGGTAATGAGGCTGCTCCTGAGAGATTACAGTATGGAGGTAATGAGGCCCTGCACCTGGAGATTACAGTATGGAGGTAATGAGGCCCTGCTCCTGAGAGATTACAGTATGGAGGTAATGAGGCCCTGCACCTGGAGATTACAGTATGGAGGTAATGAGGCTGCTCCTGAGAGATTACAGTATGGAGGTAATGAGGCCCTGCTCCTGAGAGATTACAGTATGGAGGTAATGAGGCTGCACCTGGAGATTACAGTATGGAGGTAATGAGGCCCTGCTCCTGAGAGATTACAGTATGGAGGTAATGAGGGCCTGCTCCTGGAGATTACAGTATGGAGGTAATGAGGCCCTGCACCTGGAGATTACAGTATGGAGGTAATGAGGCTGCTCCTGAGAGATTACAGTATGGAGGTAATGAGGCCCTGCACCTGGAGATTACAGTATGGAGGTAATGAGGCCCTGCTCCTGAGAGTTTACAGTATGGAGGTAATGAGGCCTGCTCCTGAGAGCTTACAGTATGGAGGTAATGAGGGCCTGCTCCTGAGAGCTTACAGTATGGAGGTAATGAGGCTGCTCCTGGAGATTACAGTATGGAGGTAATGAGGGCCTGCTCCTGAGAGATTACAGTATGGAGGTAATGAGGCTGCTCCTGAGAGATTACAGTATGGAGGTAATGAGGCTGCTCCTGAGACCTTACAGTATGGAGGTAATGAGGGCCTGCTCCTGGAGATTACAGTATGGAGGTAATGAGGCTGCTCCTGAGAGATTACAGTATGGAGGTAATGAGGCCCTGCTCCTGGAGATTACAGTATGGAGGTAATGAGGCTGCTCCTGAGATCTTACAGTATGGAGGTAATGAGGCCCTGCACCTGGAGATTACAGTATGGAGGTAATGAGGCTGCTCCTGAGAGATTACAGTATGGAGGTAATGAGGCCCTGCTCCTGAGAGATTACAGTATGGAGGTAATGAGGCTGCTCCTGAGAGATTACAGTATGGAGGTAATGAGGCTGCACCTGAGAGATTACAGTATGGAGGTAATGAGGCCCTGCTCCTGAGAGCTTACAGTATGGAGGTAATGAGGCTGCTCCTGAGAGATTACAGTATGGAGGTAATGAGGCTGCTCCTGAGAGCTTACAGTATGGAGGTAATGAGGCTGCTCCTGGAGATTACAGTATGGAGGTAATGAGGCCCTGCTCCTGAGAGATTACAGTATGGAGGTAATGAGGCTGCTCCTGAGAGCTTACAGTATGGAGGTAATGAGGCTGCTCCTGGAGATTACAGTATGGAGGTAATGAGGCCCTGCTCCTGAGAGATTACAGTATGGAGGTAATGAGGCTGCTCCTGAGAGCTTACAGTATGGAGGTAATGAGGCCCTGCTCCTGAGAGATTACAGTATGGAGGTAATGAGGCCCTGCACCTGGAGATTACAGTATGGAGGTAATGAGGCCCTGCTCCTGAGAGATTACAGTATGGAGGTAATGAGGCCCTGCTCCTGAGAGTTTACAGTATGGAGGTAATGAGGCCCTGCACCTGGAGATTACAGTATGGAGGTAATGAGGCCCTGCTCCTGAGAGATTACAGTATGGAGGTAATGAGGCTGCTCCTGAGAGATTACAGTATGGAGGTAATGAGGCCCTGCTCCTGAGAGATTACAGTATGGAGGTAATGAGGCTGCTCCTGAGAGATTACAGTATGGAGGTAATGAGGCCCTGCTCCTGAGAGATTACAGTATGGAGGTAATGAGGCCCTGCTCCTGAGAGTTTACAGTATGGAGGTAATGAGGCCCTGCACCTGGAGATTACAGTATGGAGGTAATGAGGCCCTGCTCCTGAGAGATTACAGTATGGAGGTAATGAGGCCCTGCTCCTGAGAGATTACAGTATGGAGGTAATGAGGCTGCTCCTGAGAGTTTACAGTATGGAGGTAATGAGGCCCTGCACCTGGAGATTACAGTATGGAGGTAATGAGGCCCTGCGCCTGGTTATTACAGTATGGAGGTAATGAGGCTGCTCCTGAGAGATTACAGTATGGAGGTAATGAGGGCCTGCTCCTGAGAGATTACAGTATGGAGGTAATGAGGCCCTGCTCCTGAGAGATTACAGTATGGAGGTAATGAGGCTGCTCCTGAGAGATTACAGTATGGAGGTAATGAGGCCCTGCTCCTGAGAGATTACAGTATGGAGGTAATGAGGCCCTGCTCCTGAGAGATTACAGTATGGAGGTAATGAGGCTGCACCTGAGAGATTACAGTATGGAGGTAATGAGGCTGCTCCTGAGAGTTTACAGTATGGAGGTAATGAGGGCCTGCTCCTGAGACCTTACAGTATGGAGGTAATGAGGCTGCTCCTGAGAGTTTACAGTATGGAGGTAATGAGGCCCTGCTCCTGAGAGATTACAGTATGGAGGTAATGAGGCTGCTCCTGAGAGCTTACAGTATGGAGGTAATGAGGCCCTGCTCCTGGGATCTTACAGTATGGAGGTAATGAGGCCCTGCTCCTGAGAGCTTACAGTATGGAGGTAATGAGGCTGCTCCTGGAGATTACAGTATGGAGGTAATGAGGCCCTGCTCCTGAGAGATTACAGTATGGAGGTAATGAGGCTGCTCCTGAGAGCTTACAGTATGGAGGTAATGAGGCT
The DNA here is from genome assembly GCF_040206685.1 of Ascaphus truei. Lineage (NCBI taxonomy): Eukaryota > Metazoa > Chordata > Amphibia > Anura > Ascaphidae > Ascaphus > Ascaphus truei. The sequence continues at coordinate 32,699,644 of NC_134500.1, forward strand.
GCTCCTGGAGATTACAGTATGGAGGTAATGAGGCTGCTCCTGAGAGATTACAGTATGGAGGTAATGAGGCTGCTCCTGAGAGCTTACAGTATGGAGGTAATGAGGCTGCTCCTGAGAGATTACAGTATGGAGGTAATGAGGCTGCTCCTGAGAGTTTACAGTATGGAGGTAATGAGGCCCTGCTCCTGAGAGCTTACAGTATGGAGGTAATGAGGCCCTGCTCCTGAGAGCTTACAGTATGGAGGTAATGAGGCTGCTCCTGGAGATTACAGTATGGAGGTAATGAGGCCCTGCTCCTGAGAGATTACAGTATGGAGGTAATGAGGCTGCTCCTGAGAGCTTACAGTATGGAGGTAATGAGGCTGCTCCTGGAGATTACAGTATGGAGGTAATGAGGCTGCTCCTGAGAGATTACAGTATGGAGGTAATGAGGCTGCTCCTGAGAGCTTACAGTATGGAGGTAATGAGGCTGCTCCTGAGAGCTTACAGTATGGAGGTAATGAGGCCCTGCTCCTGAGAGATTACAGTATGGAGGTAATGAGGCTGCTCCTGGAGATTACAGTATGGAGGTAATGAGGCTGCTCCTGGAGATTACAGTATGGAGGTAATGAGGCCCTGCTCCTGAGAGATTACAGTATGGAGGTAATGAGGCCCTGCTCCTGAGAGATTACAGTATGGAGGTAATGAGGCCCTGCTCCTGGAGATTACAGTATGGAGGTAATGAGGGCCTGCTCCTGAGAGATTACAGTATGGAGGTAATGAGGCTGCTCCTGAGAGCTTACAGTATGGAGGTAATGAGGCCCTGCACCTGGAGATTACAGTATGGAGGTAATGAGGCCCTGCTCCTGAGAGATTACAGTATGGAGGTAATGAGGCCCTGCTCCTGAGAGATTACAGTATGGAGGTAATGAGGCCCTGCTCCTGGAGATTACAGTATGGAGGTAATGAGGCCCTGCTCCTGGAGATTACAGTATGGAGGTAATGAGGGCCTGCTCCTGAGAGTTTACAGTATGGAGGTAATGAGGCTGCTCCTGGAGATTACAGTATGGAGGTAATGAGGCTGCTCCTGAGAGATTACAGTATGGAGGTAATGAGGCTGCTCCTGGAGATTACAGTATGGAGGTAATGAGGCCCTGCTCCTGAGAGATTACAGTATGGAGGTAATGAGGCTGCTCCTGAGAGCTTACAGTATGGAGGTAATGAGGGCCTGCTCCTGAGAGATTACAGTATGGAGGTAATGAGGCTGCTCCTGAGAGATTACAGTATGGAGGTAATGAGGCTGCTCCTGAGAGATTACAGTATGGAGGTAATGAGGGCCTGCTCCTGAGAGATTACAGTATGGAGGTAATGAGGGCCTGCTCCTGAGAGATTACAGTATGGAGGTAATGAGGCCCTGCTCCTGAGAGATTACAGTATGGAGGTAATGAGGCCCTGCTCCTGAGAGCTTACAGTATGGAGGTAATGAGGCTGCGCCAGAGAGCTTACAGTATGGAGGGAATAGGGGGTAATGTTGGAACAAAAGGGTAAAGTGGCTGCTCACTGTGGGAAGGAGTATACATCAGGATGGAGTATGGTCCAGTCGCACAGCTGATCCCATTAAGGTTTGGAGGTGAGGATATTAAGGGGTATTATCGTGGAGTATGGTCCAGTAGCACAGCCGATCCTATTAAAGTTTGAGGGTGGGGATGTTAGGGGGTGTTACAAAGCGGGAGATTCAATCTGTCTAAAGAAACTGATTACATGGATATGTTTAGGTTTTCTTTACATGGGACCACCCCGTCATCCATTTCCCTGCCGGATATCTGCAAGATCATGACCAAATCATGGCTAGCGTAGTGGAGGGTCCTCTTCCTCTGTCCAGATCCCATTCCCTGCTCCCGACAACACAAGTAAATATACAACGATGTTCCCAGGGTGACAGGGCTGAGAACATCCTGAGAACATCGTTCTATCTGTCGCCCTGAGAAGATCACCGTAAAGGTCAATATCATTGTGTGTGCTCACTTTAACACAGACATTAAAAAGACCAGTAGCTGATAATGACATTATTGAATATTATAATAAAATAATGGATCTCAATAGTGATATATTACAAATCACATCAAATTCAGCCAGCGCTCAAACCCCCATGGATGAACTAAATTCAATATTCAAAATATTTAATAACAATAATATAAGAAAAAACATGTATACAGTATAAGTCCAAAAAGATGTATAAATATGCAGTCCAAAAGAAAAAAAGGTAAAGACCCAAAATATGATGAAAAAAATACGCGATGATGCTCCCTTCACCGGATCCAACCCTTGGTCCCAGGAAACGGCTAAGAAAAGAGAGAAGAAGAAAGCGCAAAGCCCATAGTGACGCCTGTAGGTTTAATGAATCAAGAAAGATGGTTAAAAATCACTTACAGACACTAGTCGTCAGTGAGCACACATAAATATAGGTGAACACGCTGTAAAATGCTTGCTCCAACACCAGCCACATACACGATCTCCTGCCGGGTGTTCACTCACAGTCCCTGTTGCCTTCCCTCTGCGAACGATGCAGTCCTGCTTCCGCGTCACGTGTGAGGTGACGTCAGTGCGCTACGTGCGTATTACGTCACTTGAGGGTCGGGTTTGGGCTGGTGGCGCTCCCGTGCTCGGCGATCAATGCTCACAGCAAGTAGTCCAGCAAGGTTACAGCATATAAGCCATCAGAGATACAGCCCTACGCGTTTCAAAGAATACTATCCTCTTCATCAGGGGCACTTAACACAGGCCTTGTGTGTGTGTTTATTAATTTATAAAATGTTTTACCAGGATGTAATACATTGAGAATTACCTCTCGTTTTCAAGTATGTCCTGGGCACAGAGTTAAGATGACAAATAATACATGGTTACAATACATAGTTATCATAAGTGAAAAGGGTATACATTATATACAAGACATTGCATGCACAGTAAGAGATAATATATATTATAGGCGTATAGTCATTCTTGACTGTCCCGGGGTAAATCAGGGCGCCGGGCAGATTTCCGAGCAGGTCATCCGAGATTAAAGGTAAGAATATTAACCCCACTCTGCGTCTCTATCTCGCTCCTCTCTTAGCAGCCAGCTCCCGTTCATAGGCTAATCTCATTTATCTTCCCCCTTCCCTCCTCCGCCCCGGCCGGTTTTCACTGTTTTATGTGGCGTATTAAAGAAGAAAACCACAAAGATTTTGGATTTCCTTTTTTCCCTCTGCAAACAATGAACACTGCAGTGCGCTCACTTAGCACATTGTCCTGGTGCCAAAAACACATCTCCACGTTCAAGGTTTAACCTGCTTAAAGCAAATATTTTCCGCGGTTTGTGGACTTTTCCGGAGTAAACCTTGGAATGACATGAAGGTTTCTCAATCCTATTACTCATTAGGATGTTGCCAAAAATGCGCCCTATAATCCTTAGGATGTTCTTTGCTTCTGTGCCACTGTTGGTGATGATTTCCTTGAAAAACATGTTCCTTACCACTATATAACCGAGCAGAAATCTTTGATTTACGATCACAGTGAGTAAGAAAGGCTATCAGCAAAACAGACTGTTGCTCAGTCAACAGCCAGAAATCAATCTCGTTATTTACTGCTGAGTATCTAATTCAGTGAGGTTTTAGGTATTTAACAAAACATATGGAATTTAATAGACAAGTACTCACTTCTCCATTCATATGCTAATAACCAGTGAGACAGCAGGAAAAGCTGGCAGGTCGGCACTGGCAGAGGTTGCTATTCCCACAGGCATGACCAAGTCATAGCCATGCGACCTGCTGGAAGACTTCTCCCCACCAACAAATATAACCTGGAGGTCCCAGGATGCCTAACTGAGATGGGCCCAGGCTCTAAGTTAGCATAATTGCTTTCCCATTGGCAGCTATTTTGCGCTGACACTATCTTATTCCCGGGATAAGTCAGTATGTAGGGTGAAAACACACACTGCCCAATGTCGGACCCTGAGAGGTGGGAAAGCTTGTAACATCTCAACTACTTGTTGGTCCAATAAAAGGTATCATACCCCCTACTCCCTCCTTTGTTACTACATGGAAGAAAGGACCAACACGGCTCCCCACCCTTCTTTAAATCTTATATATGGTAATTAAATAAAATAAAAAAATACATGTCTATTCAGTTTAACCTCTGCTAACTGGGTGAGATGTCTCACAGGGAGGCAATCCCTTTCTGACCCGGTAACAGCAATCAGATTTCTCCCTGGATCAATGCTCTTCCGATTATTAATATTGTTTATTTGTAAAGCACCAACATGCTCCACGGCGTGGTACAATGAGGGTACAGAGTGACATCAATTGTATAAACAGAATGACATATAAATCAGGAACCCAGCGCAGAGATACGGAAGGGAATAGGGCCCTGATCCTGGGATTCATGTCTGCCGCATACACCTGCATACCGTTTCTATGTAACCTATTGTTACACATCTCTCCTGTATCTGCCAGCCCGGCGTTATCACGGCCCTTACTGTGCCGGCCCTGTGCTGCTGGGAATTCTCCTTTCCTCTTAATATCTCCATGAGCTAGTGAAATATGTAGCATGCAATATGTAAGGGTCTCGCTGGGACATGTCGCCTTCTGGCTAATAGGGCTGCAAGTCATGTTATTAAAATGATAATATTCAGGGAGAAGAGCACCTGCAGAAGAGAACAGTTACCCCACCAGGTAAATTCGTCTATCACACAAATAAAGCAGTGGAACGCCAAAGGGCGTAAGAAAAAAAAATGCACAAAATTTATCTAAAAAGGATTGAACGTTTCGTTCCAAACTTAAGCCCTCTTGACAGAAGTCTGAGGCTGGACCGATACGGCGATCCTTTTTGAATGAACGCTGGGCATTTTTTCACAAGCCCATTGGAGTGCCATTGCATTGGTTATATCTTCAACATGATAATAAACATATTCTTCCCCACTCCTCTTCAGCTGCACGGCTGCTTTACTTCTACTAATATCCAAGGAATACGAGTCTCTTGTTACGTTTCTCTGGCACAGGGGTTGTCCAACTCCAGTCCTCAAGACCCACCAACAGGTCAGGTTGTCAGGATATCCCTGCTTCAGCACAGGTGGGGCAGTCAAAGACTGAGCCATTTATTGAGCCACCTGTGCTGAAGCAGGGATATCCTGAAAACCTGACCTGTTGTGGGGTCTTGAACACTGGAGTTGGACTACGACTCAGCCACCTGTGCTGAAGCAGAGATACCCTTAAAGCTGCAGTTCAGTCTTTTTTTTTTTTACTTCACTATTTTCATGTGGGCAATCTCTAATTACCTAAAGAACTGCATAGCTGCCGGTCAATTCGTTCTCCGTCTATTGATCGGCAAAGTTTGGCGACATCTTAAAATATGGGGAATGTAAATCGTTGCTATAGGAACAAGCATGCTTGTTAAAATAGAATACAAGAAAATTGATCTTTCAAAGTTGTTTTTTTAAAAACAGAAAATGCTAAAAGTATTTTTTCTTACTACAGAACTGATTTATTAAAAACACACACATGCGGGATATTGCCTGAGCTGCAGCTTTAAAACCCAATATGTTGGTGGCCCTTGAACACTGGAGTTGCAAACTCCCGTTCTTGCAGATTGAAATCAAATTGTATCTTTTGCCATCCGCCATAGGCCGTGTGTATAGTGCCCGCGACGGGTGCGGGCGCCGAAAAACAAATACATTGCCGCCGCGTGTGCTTATAGTAAGCGCGACGAAGCAACGTCGCGTCGCGGACTTTGGAAGCCAGGAATATTTGCTTTTTCAAGGGCTGTCGCCTCATGCGACAGCACCTGAACAAATCAAATGCCCGGAAGCCCGCGCCGCCGCTGCAAAGCGAAATATAACTTTTGCTAGCGGCGACGGGTGACGGGTGCAGCCTTGTTCATGCGGCCGCAGTTACAGCTCATATCCTTGCTGGCAACACTTAGCGAAGCTTTGCTGCTTATGGAAAGAGACCGGATCGATACCAGTTAGGCGTACCAATCAATATCTGTTCTATAAAGCAAACTGGATGTTGATACAAACAAGCTGACATTCTTTGCCGCTGAATAATGAGACACTTCACAGCTTCGCCTTCACGCCAAAGTATATAATGAGCAGCGTTTTATAGTGAGACGTCAGTGACTGAATCAGGATTTTGGGGACAGAATTTACCTTTGCCAACTATGCTATTTATGATCAGCGTTTAAAACAATTGTTGCTGGATCATAACTCACCTGCTTGGTGAGGTACACAGAAACCCGATGCTAAGCAAAACGTTTGCATACCATGAAAACAAACGCAGGGGGATTAGGTGGGACCTCCTGTCTAACAGGATTATTGCTTTGTACAAAATGTGATTAGGTTATAAACTCATTATGGCCCATTTTCCAATGCTTGGGAAGCAGCCTTATCTGAAATATACAGAACGTCAACATATAAACACAAAACATAGATAAGACAGATCTCTGCAATCCGTGATGGAGACCAGAGCTGTATATACTACAACTGTTTAGTCTTCGATAATATAAATGATCCGCGCGTCTGAATAGGATGAAACGCATCATTTATAAACCAACCCCCCCCACCCCCCTCCCGCATTTGAATTGCAGACCGTCCTGGGACCAAAGTGGAGTAATGGCAGTGGCATGTTTAATCATGGAAATGTCGCTGACACTATTAAACAACAACACATCCATCTAAGTATTTTGTGATATATTTTTAGGCGTTTAATGTCGCCGTAATACCCAAACAGTTCTGGCGTTATTATCAATCTTTACCGGATCGGATTTGTGATCAGACTACTTTAGACCTGGGTAAATTGGCAATCCATGGGGTTTAAACGCATTTGAAACGATTTTGAAGACGTCTTGCGAGTGGAGTGTCGGGTCTACGTATTGAGGGGAAACCGGCGTAATTCTGCGCCACAAAATCTGCCCAATACAGAGCAACAGATATACTTGAAATGAGTGGGGTTTTGCTGACACAGCTGGTGATCATGTCCCAGATTTGCCTTGATACACAGATTTCTTAAAGCCGCAGTTACGTTTGATTTTTTTATTTACCGGGATGGGGACGCACTATTTTCAGCTCCAGGTGACCCTTTAGTTCCTGAGATACTTACTGAAAACAACCCATTGCTGTCCCTTCATGGGGAAACAAAATGGCGGCTTCAATCTCCTGCATAACAGGTGCCAATCGAAAGCCGCAAACCTCTTCCAATTCTGCTTCCTGTTGGCTCGCGCGATGCAGCGCATTTAAATACCAATGTCGGGAAACGTGGGGGTCCCAAGTGCCGAGGTTACCATGGTTCCGGGAACCCCCTGTTTCCTATTCTGGGATGAGAAGGAGGATGTAGATGGGGGGGAGGGGGGGGGTGATAATGGCCAAGTATGTGCCCTGCAGATTCACTCTGCATTGCACAGGTGGACGCATTGCGCCAGCTGCGCTGGCGGCTTTGGGGTTAAAGAGATATAACACTGCCTGCTGCATGGCTGTAATTCTCCTCTCCAGCTTCACAGTAATTGATTGCTTGTTCCCTATCAGTTTATTCTTTTGCAATCTGCTGCCAAATTAAAGCCTAAGAAATTTTTGGCTGTGCATCGTCCGTCCATCATTCACTCTGAGAAATTCCACTGCTGTTGTTATCCAGCTGGGAGCTTCTGCACAAAGATATTTTGGTGCCAACCCAACACATTCAAGCCCACTAACTTATTTTGCTCAGTAAAATCAACTAAGCATTAAAGGGTCCGTCCCATGTAAAAGCAAAGTGATATAATGACAGGGATGTGTTTAATGGGATAAAAGGACAGTCCTACTTAGGGGCAAAGTGACCTAATGACAGGAACACGTTTAATGGGTTAAAGGGTCGGTCCCACATAGGACCAAAGTGACCTAATGACAGGGACGTGTTTAATGGGTTAAAGGGTCAGTCCCACGTAGGAGCAACGTGACCTAATGACAGGGACGTGTTTAATAGGTTAAAGGGTCAGTCCCACGTAGGGGCAAAGTGACCTAATGACGTTGACATGTTTAATGGGTTAAAGGGTCAGTAGTACCAGAGTGAATGAATGACAGTGACGTGATAAATGGGGTAAATGCAGATGATCAACTCATCCGATTTTGTTTTAGAATTGAGTTCAAGTATTTGAAACCATTTGTAAGATTTAATGTGACCAAACGCATTAGAAATTTTTCCTTTCTTTGCACAATCTGATCATGTTAACCTCGTGGCTAATGTGGCTGGCCAGGAAAAATGGCTAGCTTGACCCTGTCGACATGCGAGTGACTGCAGCTTTGAATTTCCTGGTGTGCCCCGGTCAGATAACCTATCCGTGGCACGCTCGTTTCTCCCCGTACTGTACAGTCTGGTTTCACCTCTAGTTTCTCTGACTCAACGATTGAAAAAATCCCGTTTTATTATCCCTAAAACGATGCCCATAATCTCAGTTAAAATGGCTGCTAGGCCCCTCCCATTTCATGGCATGACTCGTCTTCACAAAGCCCCACCAGAGGAGCTCAGGATAAGATGCATTCTCTGATAATTCTCTTGAATGTCTGTAAGGAAAACAGCTCTGTGCTGCCTGTGTGGACTGAAGCAAGTGAGAATTAAAGTTGCCCGTGACAAAAACTCTACTCTGAGCTATTTTTAAAATAAAAAAATAAAATTGAAAAACAACTTGGGAACAAAATGAAGTGAGAATGGTCAAACCTGCTTCAGAGAACAGCCGGGGAGCGGAGGATAGGTCAGTGGTGAGGGGGGCTCGTGTAGACCCCACTGGCTGCTCCCTCTCCTCTCATTACTGCTCTAGGACAATTACCTGTGGTCGTTTCACGCCACGATATTTGGCCACAGGGACTGTTCACCGCCGTAGGCAAGGCATTCCCTCCAACCCAAACCTTAACCCCTTACCCTAAAAATCCTAACCCTTTACCCTACAAACCCTAACCCCTTACCTTAAAAACCATAACCCCTTACCCTAAAAATTCTGACCCGTTACCCTAAAAACCATAACCCTTTACCCTAAAAACCCTTACCCTCAAAACGGGGGAGGAGAGAGACGCTGACTGCGATCAGCTTCGCCACTCGCATGCCAACATTTCATGGACCCTATTGGTAACGTCACAAAGAAAATCCTCACCACTTCCCCTGTATGGTAACCGCACCACCTTTGGGGGAAATTATCCGTTTCGAGGAGCCCAGAACACAAAGATTTCTCATCTTACTAACATCACAAAACGGACTTATTCATGCAGCACATGGCAACAAATGCCGGCTGTATTAGCTTCTCTGCTTCCTACCGAGATTTTACAAATCTTACATGAGACACTACGTAATGAGGTCTTTCCTCTGTTCTTCTTCTACAATCAAAAGGACCTTGACTAATATCAATATGAAAACCTGGCGCGTGCTAATGAGTTAATGAAGCAGAAGCTGGGGCTGGCATTGTGTGTTCGCGCTAACATTACTGTACATGGTAGGTGGTATTGGCTGAGTGGTTAATAGCAGCACTTTACACCTTGTTGTGCTTCTGTTTTCACCAGAGCATCTTAGTCCAACATACTGGTGACTTTCATCCTTTTAAAGCTGGTTAAACTCATGAAATTCCCCTTGGGAAACTATATTTGGATGGGATTTTAGAGTATTGCTAAGGACATCTACAGTAAATCAACAAAAAATAAAACTTTCTAACATTTCCTAGCACTCACGGCAATGTCACAAGGCTTTTCAAAGCATCACTTTTGAAATAATGTCTCCTAACTTAGTTTGAAAGGCAATATTGTGCGCATAGTGCGTGCCCCATGCATTTCCTGCTTAGCCTGATGGGAGGAGACTGTACAGCTGGAGGGCGAGATCAGAGAACTGGATAATGTATATGAAATGAAATCATCGCACAAGGTAATAATGGGTGGGATGTGACCTCATAGTATGTAATAATGGGTGGGATGTGACCTCATAGTATGTGATAATGGATGGGATGTGACCTCATAGTATGTGATAATGGGTGGGATGTGACCTCATAGTATGTGATAATGGGTGGGATGCGGCCTCATAGTATGTAATAATGGGTGGGATGCGGCCTCATAGTTTGTGATAATGGATGGGATGTGACCTCATAGTATGTGATAATGAGTGGGAAGTGGCCTCATAGTATGTGATAATGGGTGGGATGCGGCCTCATAGTATGTGATAATGGGTGGGATGCGGCCTCATAGTGTGTGATAATGGGTGGGATGCGGCCTCATAGTATGTGATAATGGGTGGGATGCGGCCTCATAGTATGTGATAATGGGTGGGATGCGGCCTCATAGTATGTGATAATGGGTGGGATACGGCCTCATAGTATGTAATAATGGGTGGGATGCGGCCTCATAGTATGTGATAATGGGTGGGATGCGGCCTCATAGTATGTGATAATGGGTGGGATGCGGCCTCATAGTATGTTATAATGGGTGGGATGCGGCCTCATAGTATGTGATAATGGGTGGGATGCGGCCTCATAGTATGTGATAATGGGTGGGATGCAGCCTCATAGTATGTGATAATGGGTGGGATGCAGCCTCATAGTATGTGATAATGGGTGGGATGCGGCCTCATAGTATGTGATAATGGGTGGGATGCGGCCTCATAGTATGTGATAATGGGTGGGATGCGGCCTCATAGTATGTGATAATGGGTGGGATGCGGCCTCATAGTATGTGATAATGGGTGGGATGCGGCCTCATAGTATGTGATAATGGGTGGGATGCGGCCTCATAGTATGTGATAATGGGTGGGATGCAGCCTCATAGTATGTGATAATGGGTGGGATGCGGCCTCATAGTATGTGATAATGGGTGGGATGCGGCCTCATAGTATGTGATAATGGGTGGGATGCGGCCTCATAGTATGTGATAATGGGTGGGATGCGGCCTCATAGTATGTGATAATGGGTGGGATGCGGCCTCATAGTATGTGATAATGGGTGGGATGCGGCCTCATAGTATGTGATAATGGGTGGGATGCGGCCTCATAGTATGTGATAATGGGTGGGATGCGGCCTCATAGTATGTGATAATGGGTGGGATGCGGCCTCATAGTATGTGATAATGGGTGGGATGCGGCCTCATAGTATGTGATAATGGGTGGGATGCGGCCTCATAGTATGTGATAATGGGTGGGATGCGGCCTCATAGTATGTGATAATGGGTGGGATGCGGCCTCATAGTATGTGATAATGGGTGGGATGCGGCCTCATAGTATGTGATAATGGGTGGGATGCGGCCTCATAGTATGTGATAATGGGTGGGATGCGGCCTCATAGTATGTGATAATGGGTGGGATGCGGCCTCATAGTATGTGATAATGGGTGGGATGCGGCCTCATAGTATGTGATAATGGGTGGGATGCGGCCTCATAGTATGTGATAATGGGTGGGATGCGGCCTCATAGTATGTGATAATGGGTGGGATGCGGCCTCATAGTATGTGATAATGGGTGGGATGCGGCCTCATAGTATGTGATAATGGGTGGGATGCAGCCTCATAGTATGTGATAATGGGTGGGATGCAGCCTCATAGTATGTGATAATGGGTGGGATGCAGCCTCATAGTATGTGATAATGGGTGGGATACGGCCTCATAGTATGTGATAATGGGTGGGATGCGGCCTCATAGTATGTGATAATGGGTGGGATGCGACCTCATAGTATGTGATAATGGGTGGGATGCGACCTCATAGTATGTGATAATGGGTGGGATGCGGCCTCATAGTATGTGATAATGGGTGGGATGCAGCCTCATAGTATGTGATAATGGGTGGGATGCAGCCTCATAGTATGTGATAATGGGTGGGATGCAGCCTCACAGTATGTGATAATGGGTGGGATGCAGCCTCACAGTATGTGATAATGGGTGGGATGCAGCCTCATAGTATGTGATAATGGGTGGGATGCAGCCTCATAGTATGTGATAATTGGTGGGATGCTGCCTCATAGTATGTGATAATGGGTGGGATGCTGCCTCATAGTATGTGATAATGGGTGGGATGCAGCCTCATAGTATGTGATAATTGGTGGGATGCTGCCTCATAGTATGTGATAATGGGTGGGATGCTGCCTCATAGTATGTGATAATGGGTGGGATGTGACCTCATAGTATGTGATAATGGGTGGGATGCAGCCTCATAGTATGTGATAATGGGTGGGATGCGGCCTCATAGTATGTGATAATGGGTGGGATGCAGCCTCATAGTATGTGATAATGGGTGGGATGCAGCCTCATAGTATGTGATAATGGGTGGGATGCGGCCTCATAGTATGTGATAATGGGTGGGATGCAGCCTCATAGTATGTGATAATGGGTGGGATGCAGCCTCATAGTATGTGATAATGGGTGGGATGCAGCCTCATAGTATGTGATAATGGGTGGGATGCAGCCTCATAGTATGTGATAATGGGTGGGATGCAGCCTCATAGTATGTGATAATGGGTGGGATGCGACCTCATAGTATGTGATAATGGGTGGGATGCAGCCTCATAGTATGTGATAATGGGTGGGATGTGACCTCATAGTATGTGATAATGGGTGGGATGTGACCTCATAGTATGTGATAATGGGTGGGATGTGACCTCATAGTATGTGATAATGGGTGGGATGCGGCCTCATAGTATGTGATAATGGGTGGGATGCGGCCTCATAGTATGTGATAATGGGTGGGATGCGGCCTCATAGTATGTGATAATGGGTGGGATGCGGCCTCATAGTATGTGATAATGGGTGGGATGCGGCCTCATAGTATGTGATAATGGGTGAGATGCGGCCTCATAGTATGTGATAATGGGTGGGATGCGGCCTCATAGTATGTGATAATGGGTGGGATGCGGCCTCATAGTATGTGATAATGGGTGGGATGCGGCCTCATAGTATGTGATAATGGGTGGGATGCGGCCTCATAGTATGTGATAATGGGTGGGATGCGGCCTCATAGTATGTGATAATGGGTGGGATACGGCCTCATAGTATGTGATAATGGGTGGGATGCGGCCTCATAGTATGTGATAATGGGTGGGATGTGACCTCATAGTATGTGATAATGGGTGGGATGCGACCTCATAGTATGTGATAATGGGTGGGATGCGGCCTCATAGTATGTGATAATAGGTGGGATGCAGCCTCATAGTATGTGATAATGGGTGGGATGCAGCCTCATAGTATGTGATAATGGGTGGGATTCAGCCTCATAGTATGTGATAATGGGTGGGATGCAGCCTCATAGTATGTGATAATGGGTGGGATGCAGCCTCATAGTATGTGATAATGGGTGGGATGCAGCCTCATAGTATGTGATAATGGGTGGGATGCTGCCTCATAGTATGTGATAATGGGTGGGATGCTGCCTCATAGTATGTGATAATGGGTGGGATGTGACCTCATAGTATGTGATAATGGGTGGGATGCGGCCTCATAGTATGTGATAATGGGTGGGATGTGACCTCATAGTATGTGATAATGGGTGGGATGTGACCTCATAGTATGTGATAATGGGTGGGATGCGGCCTCATAGTATGTGATAATGGGTGGGATGCGGCCTCATAGTATGTGATAATGGGTGGGATGCGGCCTCATAGTATGTGATAATGGGTGGGAGGTGACCTCATAGTATGTGATAATGGGTGGGATGCAGCCTCATAGTATGTGATAATGGGTGGGATGCAGCCTCATAGTATGTGATAATGGGTGGGATGCAGCCTCATAGTATGTGATAATGGGTGGGGTGCGGCCTCATAGTATGTGATAATGGGTGGGATGCGGCCTCATAGTATGTGATAATGGGTGGGATGCGGCCTCATAGTATGTGATAATGGGTGGGATGCGGCCTCATAGTATGTGATAATGGGTGGGATGCGGCCTCATAGTATGTGATAATGGGTGGGATGAGCCTCATAGTATGTGATAATGGGTGGGATGCAGCCTCATACTATGTGATAATGGGTGGGATGCAGCCTCATAGTATGTGATAATGGGTGGGATGAGCCTCATAGTATGTGATAATGGGTGGGATGTGGCCTCATAGTATGTGTTAATGGTTGAGATGCGAGCTCACAGTATTACTAAAAAAACAGCAAGCTTGACCCTACCTGTCTTTCTAACTACCGACCTGTCTCCCTCCTGCCTTTTCCTCTAAACTCCTTGAACATCTTATATTTTCTCGCTTGCTCCATTTTTTCAACACCTATTCTCCCCTAGACCCTCTACAATCTGGCTTCTGCACTGCTCACTCCACTGAAAGAGCCCTCACTGAAATAACTAATGACCTCCATGCTGCCAAAGTCATACCAAGCAGCTATCTGGCACACGTCTCATCTATTAATAAAGAAAACATCAACTGCTGGTGCTCATGGAAACGAGGGAATGTCCTGAAAAATCCCAATAAATTCACATGAAGTGAGGAGTAATCCAGGCACACTGTCTTCTCATTTAGAGATTTTATTCAGCAAGGAAACAACTGTAAGGAATCGGGGAACACGCCCCCTGTGGCGTGTTCCCTCCTTACCTGCCGCATCTCAGATCCCCGCTCTCCTTACAGAGCGCGAACGCACCCGCGGTTCTTCTACGTGTGCCACGGAGCTTGGCACCACCGCACGGCTCGTACACGTGACGGTATGCGCCGCTCTGCAGCTGCGAGTCAAGACTATCTAATCCTTGGTGTGTCCTGAACCCTTCCCTGCTTCCGCAGAGGCAGTGCCTCCGCTCCGCCCCCTGCCTTATCTTACCTACAGGAAGTGACTTCAAGCATACTGAAGCAAGTGGCGCCATCTTGCTTTCTGGCAAATCCTGCCCTCTTCCTCCTGAGTGGAAGTAAGCCTCATTCTCACTCTCATTACCAACAGCTGCTGCTGCTCCTTATATAACAGGCAGTTGCTATCTGCCCTGTGTCATGTAAAGTACTACTCCAGTACTCTATGTCTCCTGTTCCTGTCATCGCATGCTGTGTCCTGCCTGGATTTCCACTGGGACTTCTACTTGCTCTCCTTTGGCTTTCCGGAAGACTGGGACATTACTCTTTCTATTACCGAGGTATAGTTTACCGTTGCGGGTAGTGTAGGACCTGCTGAATAGAGTTTACCTTGACGTGGTAGCAAGCTTACAATACTTTGGCCAAAGCATTTAACTAAAGAACCCTTACTTTGAATTTAGTATTGCGTTTCTCTTCAGTTACAGGCACTATGCTTTTAAGAAGGCTGGACGTCCTCCAGGAAGCAACCAACCATTGTAACCTTGTGTTCTTGACTCTGTTCTACCTTCTCTTCTTACCTGTGGCATCTCACACCCCCGCGCTGGTGCCTGAGAGTGTGCATGTCTCCGCTCTGCTAACAGAGCACGCGCACACGTGCAGCTGGCTCAGCTGTGCCACGGAGCCTTGCTCCACCCCTCCAGACGCGCTGCGCGTGTCGTGCACCGCTCCCCAGCTGCGCGGCAACTTTCTCCTATCTCGTGTTTCCTGCGGCTTTCCCACCTCGCTACTGGGTCCCCCTCCTTGTCTTGTGCGTGGGAGCACAAGCGTTACAACAACCAACGTTTCGACGGCCACTCAGTCTTTGTCAAGGTGAGGGCTGACAAACATATAAAAATAAGCAAATATACTGTATACCACCATGCTCACCCATCTTGACTGAATGCAGCTGTCCCTTTGGAGTGAAAACGGACTCCACCGTGACATCACGGCCGCGACAGAGGTCCATGCATGCACACCACATAGCTCACGAGTGTGAGCCCGGCGCCAACGTGTGGCGCAACGTCATTACGGCCACGTATCACAGCAGATCCGGAACTGCCTCCCCTCAAGTAACCTGGCGTCGAACACAGCGCCAGTCATAACAACAAGAAGTCGAACATGGCGCCAGTCCTAACAACCGGGTAGCAGTGACTCAATCATGGCAGAGCCCCAATGTGATAGAAATAAAAATAAAAAAACCTATTCCCAGCACAAACAGTACCACTATATATTCTTGAAAAAAAGGACCTATAGACACAGGAGAGAGGAAAACAAAAATAGAACATAGTGTAATCTGTAAATTATAGATGTTCCCTGCTATAAAAAGATGCACTTACAAGATGATAATTGAAATCAGGCAGAGCAAGTGATCTTAGCTGGATAAGTTGTAAAGAGGATCCACGTCACCAGACTTCACTCAGCTCCTTTGTAAAGATGCAGATGCCTGACTCCGTCAAGAGAGGTTTTCTTCACCTGTAGAAGTTTCCTCTGAACTGATAGGCTCAGCTGGGATCCCAGAATAGATAATCCGCAGGAAGAACTCCACACATCAGCAGTATCCTGCAAAAATCTATCACCGCTTCGGAAAAGAACGTCCCGCGTCCCTCTTTCACGGTATCAGCGTGCACTCAGAGTTTGCCTGTCACCCGGGAGCACTCAGCTGGTTAGAGGCGGTGACCCACGTCCCTCTCTGCCGGTACCTCCGTGCACGCCAAACACTTCCGCGCCACGTAAGAGTTCCTGCTCGCATCTCACGAGATCTCAAGAGATAGTTACAGGAAAGCTTCAGTCACGATTGTTCGTCTTCCACGTACTCCGTGTGAGGACGAGCAATCCGGACTGCAATGGGCAGCAATGTGGCTCCGGCCTATGCTAACCTATATATGGCACATTTTGAAAGGGAATATATCTATGCATTGGTACACTATGCTCACA
Organism: Ascaphus truei; assembly: GCF_040206685.1. Taxonomy (NCBI): domain Eukaryota; kingdom Metazoa; phylum Chordata; class Amphibia; order Anura; family Ascaphidae; genus Ascaphus; species Ascaphus truei. Next base: position 32,716,320 of record NC_134500.1, read on the forward strand.
TACTCTGCTATTACCGATACATAGATGATATTTTCATTTTATGGAAAGGTACAGAAGAGCAAGTAATACTATTTTTTGACTACCTTAATCAACTGGTTACTCCGGTACATTTTACCAATACCTGGAGTACTACAGAAATATCCTTTTTGGATGTTTTAGTTAGTCAAAAATATGTGGCAATCCACACGGATGTATATAGGAAGCCCACTGATAGGAATGCTGTGCTTAGGGCCGTTAGCCATCACTCACCGGCCCTGGTTAAAGCGCTTCCTTATTCACAAAAAGTGAGAATTACAAGAATGACAGACCAGAACGACTGGGCCCTGCAATCTCTGATTTAAAAGAACGTTTTATGGCCAGGGGTTATCCACCATCCACGCTTGAGGAGGCCTATGAACGGGAGGTACCACCTATTGGACAAAAGAGATGCTCAACTGATAGAATAATATTTCCCACTACTTACAATAGAGGAAGTACATTCGTGAGATTTACTATGAACAAACACTAGCATATCTTGCAGAATGATCACATCTTGTCTGAAATGTGTCGAGAACCCCCCATGTTAGCATTCAGAAGAGGGGAAAATATTTCTGACACACTAATTAAATCTGATGACAACATTTTTTTTTTATCAAACTACACATTTTTTAAGTCAAGGTAAGCCGGGAAATCTCAGATGTTGTAATTGCTCCATATGCAATAGTCTTTGTATTGGGGATATGTTCTGCCAGCCATATACTGGTGAGAGCATATAACTTAAGCACAGGATTACCTGTAGGTCACGCGTGTGGGGTCCTTCCTTAGATGCCCTTGTGGGTTACTTGATGTCGGTAAGACAAGGATGTTGAAACAACACTTTATAGAGCACAAGAGTGTCATTAAAAAAGGTACTGACCCAACGATACTGGTGCAACACTGTGTCCAACATAAACATACCATATCAGCCATGAGGGTCGTGGGTATTGAAATTGTACCACCATTAAAGGGAGCCGTAGATAGGGATACAGCCCTTTTAAGGAGGGCTGCGTATTGGATATTTCATTTATGGACGAGTATTGGAGGTGGACTCAACGAGCAATTGAACCTTAAATGTTTCCTTGACAGGCATTCATCGTGCTGTTGTTGTGGTGGACCTGCGCCATAGCATGAGGTGTGGAATGCGATGGGATCTCATAGCATGAGGTGTGGAATGCGATGGGATCTCATAGCATGAGGTGTGGAATGCGATGGGATCTCATAGCATGAGGTGTGGAATGCGATGGGATCTCATAGCATGAGGTGTGGAATGCGATGTGATCTCATAGCATGAGGTGTGGAATGTGATGTGATCTCATAGCATGAGGTGTGGACTGCGATGTGATCTCATAGCATGAGGTGTGGAATGCGATGTGATCTCATAGCATGAGGTGTGGAATGCGATGTGATCTCATAGCATGAGGTGTGGCATGCGATGTGATCTCATAGCATGAGGTGTGAAATGCGATGTGATCTCATAGCATGAGGTGTGGAATGTGATGTGATCTCATAGCATGAGGTGTGGAATGTGATGTGATCTCATAGCATGAGGTGTGGAATGCGATGTGATCTCATAGCATGAGGTGTGGAATGTGATGTGATCTCATAGCATGAGGTGTGGAATGCGATGTGATCTCATAGCATGAGGGAATGGATGGGATGTGACCTCATAGCACGAGGTAAGGAATTGGATCTCATAGCATGAGGGAATGGATTGGATGTGACCTCATAGCACGAGGTGTGAGGGAATGGATGGGATGTGACCTCATAGTACATGGAAATACGTTAGAAGTGAGATTAGAGTATAAAATATTTGGTGATCATACTAGAAGGTAATAGACAGGAAGTGACATCAGGGATGTGGCTGAGGACTTTACAGGCCAAGGCAATTGGTACAAAACCACATCATAACACAAGATACTTGGTATAGCGTCAAATCAAAGCACAATGCCATTGATAAGGATGAAGTAACAGACCAAGGAAATGTGCGGGCAGTAACTACTGGTCACTGCCATTACAGACCAAAGGAACTGTGGGTATTTTGGTGGATCCTGTAAAACTGAGCATATTATTCTATTAAAATAACTACATTCTTTATAATAAAAAAAAAAGGTTTTATCCTAATTTAAATGTCACACTGTTCTGAGACACCTTGTGAAATGGCCGTAAAGGGCTCCGGAGTTTGTCTCTGCTCATGAGAGAAAGAGAGGCAGAGAGAACGGCAAAGAGAGAGAAAGTACTGTATATACAGCTGTACAATTGCAGCGGACATTGATAAATAGCTATAAAAACAGACATATAAATCTTCCTTGTCTCAGTTACAGCTCCGACTTTCCGATGAGTCTACGTTTTAAACTAGGGCTTTCAACCACAATACCCCAGGAAATCCCACTGTCAGTGAGAGAGGAGCGCGCAGTCAGTGCGCATACATCAACGCGGTGACATTAAAGGTACTGTATGCTGTCAAATGTGTTCTTGATGCATTGGGAACAAACAATGATGTACGCTCGACTTTTGACAGAGATGATGGTGAACTCTTGTATACGTGCGACAATTATAAATCAGGGCCGAGACCAGGGCTCGGAGATTCATCTATTCTGTCATTGCAGGTGTATCGCACACGGGATAGACCGCACACGCAGGAGCGGTCAGTGCAGGTGTATCGCACACGGGATAGACCGCACACGCAGGAGCGGTCAGTGCAGGTGCATCGCACACGGGATAGACCGCACACGCAGGAGCAGTCAGTGCAGGTGTATCGCACACGGGATAGACCGCACACGCAGGACCAGTCAGTGCAGGTGTATCGCACACGGGATAGACCGCACACGCAGGAGCAGTCAGTGCAGGTGTATCGCACACGGGATAGACCGCACACGCAGGAGCAGTCAGTGCAGGTGTATCGCACACGGGATAGACCGCACACGCAGGAGCAGTCAGTGCAGGTGTATCGCACACGGGATAGACCGCACACGCAGGAGCAGTCAGTGCAGGTGTATCGCACACGGGATAGACCGCACACGCAGGAGCAGTTCAGTGCAGGTGCATCGCACACGGGATAGACCGCACACGCAGGAGCAGTCAGTGCAGGTGTATCGCACGCGGGATAGACCGCACACGCAGGAGCGGTCACTGCAGGTGTCTCGCACACGGGATAGACCGCACGCGCAGGAGCAGTCAGTGCAGGTGTATCGCACACGGGATAGACCGCACACGCAGGAGCGGTCAGTGCAGGTGTATAGCACACGGGATAGACTGCACACGCAGGAGCGGTCACTGCAGGTGTATCGCATACGGGATAGACCGCACACGCAGGAGCGTTCAGTGCAGGTGTATCGCACACGGGATAGACCGCACACGCAGGAGCAGTCACTGCATGTGTCTCGCACACGGGACAGGACACACACGCAGGAGCGGTCACTGCAGTTGCCGACAGACTGCACACACACACACAGGAGCGGTCACTGCAGGTGTCTTGAACACGGGACAGGCCATACAAACACACGGCTAGTCACTGTAGGTGTCTCGCACACGAGACAGGCGCACACACTCGGGGGCGGTCACTGCAGGTGTCTCTCACACGAGAGACTGCGCACACGGAGGAACGGTCACTGCAGGTGTCTCGCACATGAGACAGATCGCAGACACTCAGGAGCGGTCACTGCAGATGTCTCGCACACGGGACAGGCCGCACACACTCAGGAGCGGTCACTGCAGATGTCTCGCACACGGGACTGCGCACACGGAGGAGCGGTCACTGCAGGTGTCTCGCACACGGGACAGGTCGCACACACGAGGAGCGGTTACTGCAGGTCTCGCACACGGGACAGGGCACACACATGAGGGGCGGTCACTGCAGGTGTCTCGCACACGGGACAGGGCGCACACACGAGACAAATCGCACACACTCGAGAGCAGTCATTGCAGGTGTCTCGCACACGGGACAGGCCGTGCAGCACTGTACGAGATCCTGTGTGGTTGTGACTTAATGATGCTCGGCGCTCTGCCACCATCGCTCTGCTGTGTGTCCAGCGCTCCTCGACCATCATTCCCCACTCATGGCGGATAAGTGGATTCGACAAACCCGTATATTGGCCTTTTGGAAATGCAGCACTCTGGTTCGCTCAGACAAGCTTTCGTGGATAAGCTGAATCTCTCCCCTGTTCCAACCCCACTTTTAGAATCACCCACAAATATTGGGGGACACAGACGATTATAAATACATGGTTACTTGGTGCCCAAATGGAGTGTTTTTACAATATTTATATTGAAGTCCCAGAAAACACCAATGTTTTGGTCCTATACAGAGGGCCTTCTTCAGGACGGCTTGTGTATCTAATCTCTTTCATGACAAGAATTAGAATATACATTTTCAGTTGCTACTCCTGTTCTCTGCTCTTTGTATCCTGCCAGCCTTAGCCAAAAAGATACAACTGCTGAGTAAATCCGTATCAGATAAGATTAGAATTACTCAGAACATGTTAAAAAAATAACGGAAACAGGTAACAATGTCTAATTTTAAGAGCATTTAGTGAAAGAAGATTGTGCACAAAGAGAACCCATTCACTGCTTGTTTGGGACAAGCCTCAATACCCCCTATATCCCCCAAATATATTTCCTACAAAAAAAGGGCATTAAACCCCAGAGAGAACCAGGAACAAGATAACTGCACAACGTGCTTGTACAATATGCTTTATATCCGGGCAGAGGAACGCTAGGACTTCTGGTCACCACTGAGCCAGCTGGAAATTGGCAGTCTCCAGTGAAAGACACGGAAGTGATCTCTCCCTGAAAGAGTCATAGATGCACAGAACAGCTTCCCAGCACGGGGGGTAATACACTAAAGGAATTTAAATACTTCAGTTACAGACAAATATGAAAAGCTGCCAGAGATGAAATGGGGCTTATGAGTTTACTAACGTGGTTCTTACCCGATGTCAACTTACATCGTATATTTGCGGAACAACTGAATGATAACCTACCTGCGTTATTTCAGCCAGCGGCAGGTCACACGCACACGGCAGTTCCTTCGGAGGAGGCTCCACGATTTCAGGGGGGAGCTCTGGTTTCGGGGCGTCTTCTGGTGACTTGGAGCGCACGTTTTCTTTATCGCTGTCATCTTTCGCCCTCTGGACCGCAGCCGCTGGAGGAGACTTGCTCGCCATCGCCGTGGACCTGGAGCGAACCGGCCTCCCGCGCTGCACTGTCTCCCAGCCTTCTGCGTCCTTATGATCTACAGCAAGAACGGAGCAGAGAAGTTACCTTCCACCCAGGCCGGAGCAATCCGTGCCATGCGGTCACAGGGGCGGCCCTTTACCCGAGTATGCAGAAATAGTGCTATTTATCATAGGATCAGCGCCTCTTAGGTCGGCAAAGGGTGGTTGTACGTTGAAAAATATGTACAGGTCTACATGTTTATAACTTGCAATGTTTTGCTAACGTCTTCCTTTTGCCGTGGGACTGTGCGTGGAATATTAGGGGACAATCACTAAACGCTGATAATGGGTTTCAGAGTTCAAGTCGCTGGCAGTTGACACGGGGTCGAGCACAATAAGTATCCGCTAAAGTGATTTCACAAGGACCCACTGATCTTTCTAAGGAAGACAATTATATTGAGGCGCTTTAAACCAGGAGTGGCCCATTCCAGTCCTCAAGGGCCACAAACAGAGCCTGAAAACCTGACATCTCTACTTCAGGTGAAATAATCAGTCCCAGCTTCAGCACAGATGGCTCAATCAGTCCCAGCTTCAGTACAAGTGGCTCAATCAGTGGCAGACATGAAATCACCTGTACTGAAGCACTGATATCATTAAAACCTGACCTGTTGGTGGCCATTGAAGAACTTGAGATGGCCACCGCTATTTTAAAGTGCGTGCGTGCGTGTGTGTGTGCGCGTGTGTGTGCGACTGTGTGACTGTGTGTGTGTGACTGTGTGACTGTGTGTGTGTGACTGTGTGTGTGTGTGTGTGTGTGTGTGTGTGTGTGTGAGGCGCTTTAAACCAGGAGTGGCCCATTCCAGTCCTCAAGGGCCACAAACAGGTCAGGTTTTCAGGCTATCTCTACTTCAGGTGAAATAATCAGTCCCAGCTTCAGCACAGATGGCTCAATCAGTCCCAGCTTCAGTACAAGTGGCTCAATCAGTGGCAGACATGAAATCACCTGTACTGAAGCACTGATATCATTAAAACCTGACTTGTTGGTGGCCATTGAAGAACTTGAGATGGCCACCGCTATTTTAAAGTGCGTGCGTGCGTGCGTGTGTGACTGCGTGTGTGTGCGTGTGTGTGTGACTGTGTGTGTGTGTGTGTGTGTGTGTGTGTGTGTGTCTGTGTGCCTGTGTGCCTGTGTGCGTGTGACTGCCTCTATAAGAATCCTTGAGATTAATTAGGGAAATAATATGCATCTTGTCGTTTTCACATGCTCCTTCCAGGAAAGACGCGTTCAGCATTATATTTTTATGCTGGTTGAGTAAATATGTCACTTATAATGAAAGACTTTTTTTTTTTCAAGCGCACTCTGTTTCCTTCCCTACGAAGTTCACAACACGGACGTTTCTAGGAAGCTACATCTGAGGGCCGCCGCGTGAATAACACGGGACGATTGATGGCCCTTGCATCAGGAGAGACGAGGCCCTGCGGTCCAGCACAAACAGCCTCAGGAACAAAGTGAAATGTGTGTCTCCTCTGCCAGCCCGGGTCAGAGGTCTCCGGGAGAGGCTGTCAGGCGCAACATACTGCAGCCAGAACATTATGGCACGTCACAAGGCAGCTGACCACAGTCACTTCTTGCCAACAGTACACTGGAGAGATACAATACGCCTGCTGTGATGAGTCACGGGCTCTCCACGTTAGGTCTGAAATGCAATGTTAAAGCAGCGCCCAAATTGCATTTCTTGCTTTGTTTTAATTTTAATTTTAGGATTGAAGCAGGCGGTGAACCGCGTTCATTTCAGCCCTGGGGAACCCCGGCTTCCCGAGATACTTACTTCCTTAGGAGGTGCCGGTTTCTCTGCAGGTAGCAGCTTCAACTGGTCTGTGGGGCTAACATAATGGCGGCTTTCAAGGTTCCACTTCTTGCAGGCCAATAGGAAGCCGTGACGTCTTCGCTTGGCGGCTTCCTATTGGCCCACGTGACCGGGACATTTAAACATGAAGGGGATACCTGCGCCCCCTACGGAGGTGAGTATCTCGGGGAGCAGGGGGTCCCCGGAGCTGAAAGTAAAGCAGTTAAGCTCCGGAGACCCTGTGCTTCAATCTTATAACTAATTGTGCTTTAAGAGAGCAGCTCAGCTCTTCTTGGGACGTTGGGCAAGTCACTTTATGTTCCTGTGTCTCATGCACCAAAAGTAGACTGTAAGCTCTTCAGGACAGGGACTTATCGTGCAAAAGTATATGTCCAGCGCTGTGTACACAGTCAGCGCGGTATTACACAAATATTAATAATTATAATATTATTATTATTATTGTTGAAAGGTGCAGTCCATGTGGGACCTAACTGAACTCTGTAACATATTTCAGTTACAAAAATCAAACATATATAATTATTACAAATCCCTGCAAACATTGTGGCAAAGTGCCGGGCGTCTCAGTGTCCTTACTTCTGCGATTCCGCTTTTCTTATGCGCCCCACTTTACCAAGGGAGGAAGCTTAAACAAATGTGATAACCTCAACGTTAGGGAGAAGACACCTTGCTGGAACCGTCCTCCTTCAGAATCACTGTTGTGTAAAATAAAGACTATATCACATCCAATCTGCCCGATTCCTAACTATCTTCAGAAGCCCCAAGAGAGACGGCGACACGATCGGTGACGTCACCCGTCGCCACCGGCGAAAGTTATGTTTCGCCGGTCGGCGGCATCGCGGGATTCCCGCAATTTGATTTGTTAAAGGGCCGTCACGTGACGCGACGGCCCTTGAAAAATCAAATTTTGCCGGCGGCGGGTTTTCGTGACGGCTCCGTCGCTTGTCGCCATCGCGTGCACTATAAGCGTACGCAGCGGCGGCAATACTTTTGTTTTTGGGCGAATTCGTGTCGCCGGCACTATAAGCACGGCCTAAGGCTACACTTATAGTGCCGGCGACGGCAGGCTGCGGTCACTGGAAAAATCAAATTGAGATGACTTCCAGCGATCGCGGCCAAGACGTCGCTCCGTCCTTACTATATGCGCACGCGACGGCGGAAATGCATTTGTTTGACGCTGTCGCCGGCACTATAACGCAGCCAAAAGGTGCAGAACAGGAATGGTGCAGAAAGGGGGGTGCAGAACAGGAATGGTGCAGAAAGGGGGGTGCAGAACAGGAATGGTGCAGAAAGGGGGGTGCAGAACAGGAATGGTGCAGAAAGGGGGGTGCAGAACAGGAATGAGGCGATATTGGAACAAACTGAAAAGAATCCTGTATTTATGTGCACTCCACCTCCATAGTATTAGAATAATAATAATTTACTGGAAAGAGATGGAAATCCAACTCCACTAATTTAAATAATTTTATTAATATTGTAGAAATAACGTTTAAATAATAAAACCTATAGCTAATAGCGCTGTTTGACACTATATATAGGAATGGGGGATTGTTTCTACAATATTAATAAAATTATTTCAATTAGTGGAGATGGATTTCCATCTCTTTCCATTAAATTATTATTATTATAATACTATGGAGGTGGAGTGCACCTAAATAGAGGATTCTTTTGTTCCGATATCTTCAGAAGCCAACTCAAAACTCATCTCTTCTCCATCACATTCCATGTTCCCCTTTAACCCGCTCCTATCCCATCCCCTGCCTCCACCCTCCTCAACGTCCATGATCTTCCTTACCCTCACCCCTTCCTAAATTCTCGTCAAAATCCTCCAGTCACCCATCTCACCAGTATAATCACCTACACTGTCAGACCCATCAATGCCACCGACAAGACTACATCCAGAGACCTGAGCCCAACCCACTAACCAAGCAAGCTCTCAACGCACTAACCCATAACCCGACCATAATGTTCCCTCCACTACCCACCAACCAAGCAAGCTCTCACTGCACCTAACCCATAACCCGACCATAATGTTGTTACCCCTGCCCCCATAATGTTCTTACCCCTGCCCACTAACCAAGCAAGCTCTCAATGCACCTATAATGCACCTAACCCATAACCCGACCATAATGTGCCCACCCCTGCCCACCACAAAGACATCTTAACAATGACTCTATGTCAATCACATGAAATATTCCATATGTAACCACTCCATTATTTTACTAACTGATGTACACCACTCTGAATAAGGGCGCCATATAAATGTTATTATAAATATATATAAATATTATTATAAATACATATAAATGTTATTATAAATACATATAAATGTTATTATAAATACATATAAATGACAGTGCTCACATGTGATAGTTTTATTTGCTGAGAGGTGGAGGGTTTTTGTCAATTTTTTACCCACCATAACTTATTTTGTGTCTGGTTGTAGCCATGTACCAGCTTCACATTACAAATGCAGTATCCAACCTCACGTTGTTGAGACCCAAATAGCTTTCTGTGAGTTGGTTACTGGCTCTGCACTTCTGTAACCCAGGCTGTCTGTGAGTGGGTTACTGGCTCTGCACTTCTGTAACCAAGGCTGTCTGTGAGTAGGGTTACTGGCTCTGCACTTCTGTAACCCAGGCTCTGCTGAAGAACTGTGTAATGCGGCCCGCCTGGCCTCTCTGTGTGGCCCTCGATGAGATTTAAAAAAAAAAAAAAAAAAAAAAAACTTTGAAAAAAAAACTTTGAAAAAAAAAAAACTTTGAAAAAAAAAAACTTTGAAAAAAACAAAATGGTGGCGATTCCCCACGGTCCCGGCGCGCATCCGCAGGGCCCGCTCCCGCTCCTTGCTCCCTCCCACCACCCCCACCCCCCGCTCGCAACGTGGGACGGAGGGGGAAGTCACAGCCAGCTGAGCTCTTCTGCGGCCGCTCCCCCCCTGATCCGAACTTGGATATGTGCAGGGGGGTGAGGTGAGGTGCATTGAGGTGAGGTGCAGGGGGGTGATGTGAGGTGCAGGGGTGATTGGAGGTGCAGGGGGGTGATTGGAGGTGCGGGGGGGTGAGGTGCAGGGGATGTGATGTGCAGGAGGGGGGGTGATGTACAGGAGGGGTGATGTGAGGTGCAGGGGGTGAGGTGCAGGGGTGATTGGAGGTGCAGGCGTGATTGGAGGTGCAGGGGTGTGATTTGAGGTGCAGGGGGGTGATTGGAGGTGCAGGGGGGTGATTGGAGGTGCAGGGGGGTGAGGTGCAGGGGATGTGATGTGCAGGAGGGGGGAGGTGATGTGCAGGAGGGGTGATGTGAGGTGCAGGGGATGAGGTGCAGGGGTGATTGGAGGTGCAGGGGTGATTGGAGGTGCAGGGGTGATTGGAGGTGCAGGGGGAGAGAGTGATGTGAGGTGCAAGGGGAGAGAGTGATGTGAGGTGCAAGGGGAGAGAGTGGTGTGAGGTGCAGGGGGGGAGAGTGGTGTGAGGTGCAGGGGGGGAGAGTGGTGTGAGGTGCAGGGGGGGAGAGTGGTGTGAGGTGCAGGGGGGGAGAGTGGTGTGAGGTGCAGGGGGGGAGAGTGGTGTGAGGTGCAGGGGGGAGAGTGGTGTGAGGTGCAGGGGGGAGAGTGGTGTGAGGTGCAGGGGGGAGAGTGGTGTGAGGTGCAGGGGGGGAGAGTGGTGTGAGGTGCAGGGGGGAGAGTGGTGTGAGGTGCAGGGGGGGAGAGTGGTGTGAGGTGCAGGGGGGGAGAAGGATGTGAGGTGCAGGGGGGTGGGATGTGTGTGGTGTGCAGGGGGGTATTGTGTGTTTGATGTGGAGAGGGAGTATTATGTGTGTGGGTGAGGGGGAGATGGGGGTCTGAGAGATAGATGGGGAGTATTGCAAAGGTTGATAGTGAGGGGTTCTGGGGGAGATATGAGGATGATGATGATGATGATGATGATTTTACCTGTGCGGCCCAATTTTTTTTTCCTTGGAGCAGTTCGGCCCTTCTCGCTTTACGAGTTGTGCAGGCCTGGCTTATAGGGATCCATGTGAAAATGGAAACTACGCAAAAGGTGACACTGTGTGAGCGCTGATTTGCATGTCATTACCCAGAATCCCTGGCTGCAGTGGAAGCACTGTATGCTAAGACAGCGGAGCGTAAACTTTTAGTGCTGCGCCTCCCTGTCTCTCCCCCCCTTGCTCTCGCCCCCCCCCCCACCTACCTTCATCCACGTCAGATGATGCTGGGGGGGTCATGTGATGTCACTTTACATGGCGTTACGGCGTCATTTGACGCCACGTTGCCATGGCGACGCAACACAGCTGGCTGAATCCCGGTAAGTAAACAGTTGCAGGGGCCTCACGCGATCCCCCGGCATTTAATTTAAATGCCTGGGGGAAGAGCGCGGGACCTCTGCAACAGCTCGGCCCCCCCCCCCCCAGCAAAATCTCCCGCCCCCCACTTTGCACACCACTGCGCTAAGAGATAACGGGGAAGGGCAGGGTTATGGGCCTGCTTGAGACGTGGGATTTTTATTTGCCATTAGAGAGAAGAAACCAAGTTTGAAGAACCTTCCTTCAGAAATCACGGCTGTGCAAAACAAAGACCATTCAAAGTCTTTCAAAAAAGATAGGCAAACCCTTATTATTTTTGTATATTTGTGTAGTTAATTGTAAATCTGTACTGTCATTTTTGCAAACTCCACTTGTATTCATACACCTATATATTTTTGTGTTGATAAATATTATTTTAAGAAAATTAATAAAACATACGTTAAAAAAAATAAAATGTAAATAAAACATTTATCCTTGTCTGATTCTTATATACAAAGGCCCGGCAGATGTATGATTATAATCTGGCAACTAGGATACTTTTTCTCTGACAAATTATTATATTAAGCAAAAAGCAAACCAGAGTCTGGGTTAGCAATGTACCTGTATACAGTATACAATAACCGTTTACAAATGATTTAAGTACTGTATACTTAGACTTGCCCGTTTTGTTTTGGAAAAACACAGTCTCAGCCAGCTATATCTACAACATTATACAAGTTCAGTTTGGTCCTAGCACAGAGTGTCTGTGAGGAGTCGCCGCCGAGTGCACCAACATGGATGCTTCTCAGACCTCGCCGGGTGCCCCAAGATGGCCACCACAACAGCAACCTAGCTTCCTCTTTGAACTGGTAATTCTCAGCACCTGGTCTAGGCCTATAAATGTTCACCAGTGTGATCAGTCCTTTGCCCGAGTAAAGTATCTCTTCCTTTCACGCCTGGACCCCGTCTGTTATCTTGTCGCGCTTGCCTTTGCTGAACCTCCGCCTGTCTCGGACTCCGCTACCGTCACTTGCCCTGACCATTGGGAACTGTGACGGCGACTACGCTGCCGCACCCTGCCCACGATCCCGGAACCAGACCGGACCATTCTTGCTTGTCTGGGCACCAGATCCCAGGTCAAGGGTCGGTTACTGTACTCCCTACCTCTGCCCTGCGGGTCCGTGTCCTGGACTGCAGTTAGCAACGTTACAGGGTCCCTTTGAGTGGCATTGCTTATTTGGGGGGGAAAGGGTGCGGCTAGTTATTTTGTAAACCCTCCTCTGAAAAGAAATACAATATATTGTTTGAATGGATGCCGAGTGTCTCTCCGTACTCCAAACTGCCCACACAGACGGAGCCGATACAGGAGGCACGATACAAAATCCTAAATTCTTCATATCATTTCATTTTGATACGAAGGAGTGGAGGAGGAGGAGGAGGAGGAGGAGGAGGAGGAGGAGGAGGAGGAGGAGGAGGAGGAGGAGAGGGAGGAGGCGAGGGAGGAGGCGAGGGAGGAGGAGAGGGAGAAGGAGCGGAGGAGGAGGAGGAGAGGGAGGAGGAGGAGGAGAGGGAGGAGGAGGAGGAGAAGGAGAAGGAGCGGCTCAGTGAGTAAAGACACTGACTGGCACTGAGTGTGAAGCAGGGGAACCTGGTTCAATTCCCGGTGTCGGCTCCTTGTGACCTTGGGCAAGTCACTTTATCTCCCTGTGCCTCAGGCACCAAAAACATAGATTGTAAGCTCCATGGGGCAGGGACCTGTGCCTGCAAAATAATGTCTCTGTAAAACTAGCAGCGCTATACAAGAACATATTATTATTATTATATGATTGAGATTCCTTAATCATTCAAGGACATTTCCATTGGAAACGACAGAGAAAAGAGGTGTCTCTCTCCACAGAGGGAAGGAGACAGGAATACCCAATTGCATGCACTCTCAATGTTGCCTGAGCTGTGAAGAACCAGTGAAATAATATGGTGTGTGGAGGGACTAGAGAGTGAGATGTCACCACAATGTGATACTCGCATGTCAGAAATGAATAATACCCCCTGGACGTGAATGGATGATATCATGAAGGAAATAAAAACTCAACTTTATTGGTATAAAATGGATAAAATAATAGGAGAAATAAAGTTTCACCAAACAAATGGTGAGAAAAATCACCACAACGTAGCAGATTATTTCTAGTGGTCAGATGTCACAGGGTAGGCACATTGGTTAGAGTGTTGTGTAAGTAGAGGTTGGACCCCCAAGAAAGAAGTATAAGTACGGATGGGATATACCTCACAGTGTAGACAGGGGAAGGTATATACCTCACAGGTGTAGACAGGAGATGGTATATACCTCACAGTGTAGACAGGGGATGGTATATACCTCACAGGTGTAGACAGGAGATGGTATATACCTCACAGTGTAGACAGGGGATGGTATATACCTCACAAGTGTAGACAGGGGATGGTATATATCTCACAGGTGTAGACAGGAGATGGTATATATCTCACAGGTGTAGACATGGGATGGTATATATCTCACAGGTGTAGACAGGGGATGGTATATACCTCACAGGTGTAGACATGGGATGGTATATACCTCACAAATGTAGACAGGGGACACCTGCTCCACTCTAACCCTAAATACGTGGGTGCACTATGGGTGATACTACATTGAGCAAGGGATAATGTAAGCCTAAGCGTTACTCTTCGGAGGGAGCGTATGCTCAAACAACCCCCTATTGCGTGCACTCTCTCTGGTCTACGATTTGACCAGAGGCTGAGGAACAAAAATGCTATAAAAAGGTCAACCCTATATGACCGGATGCACAGCAAAGTTAAAGGCCAGACTAAGGACTGTTCTTTTTACCTCTGACTAAATGGATGGAAGGGAACCACTCAGCGGTGTATACTAATGACTATGGTATCCGCGCCCGTATTTAGATAGCTAAGGGCTCAATTAAAGCACTACCACTGTGGCTGCTGTTTCAGTCAGGAACGCCCATATGTAGCAGATGTTAGGTGGAGTGAGGCAGTGAAGCTGTCTGTAGCGATGGAAAGGCGGATATGAGGCAGTAACAGATCAGAGGGGTTCAGCTGAGACTGTAATATGTAGCACATATCCACCTTCCCATCGCTATAGACAGCAAGTCACACCGGAGAGGGGAGCTGCTCATGCAGATAGGAGTATGCAGCCGGGCTCCAGGAGCAGAGGGCCTCGCTTGACGCCACCTGAGGTGCGGGTCACGCCGTAGCTGGGAGCGGAGAGGGGAGCTGCTTATGCAGATCAGTGGCAGAAGAATGCAGTCACGTACAATGTGGAGAAGTGCAGGAGCACGAAGAACAGCTGGGGGCAAGTAGAGGGATTCGGCCTCTGTGTCTCCCCCAGCTCCGCAAAGGTTTCCTATTTCAGGTCGTGGTGGCTGGTCCACAAGCAGTGGCCTCTGGGGCCCATCTAGCACCTGTGGGAGGGGAGAGGCTAGCTCGGGCCTGGGGGGATTAGGAAAGCAGGCCAGGGGTCAATCAAGGCAAACTGTGTTATCATGGCTGCAGGCGGGCTTCGAGCGCTCGGCCTGGCAGGGTCAGCGCTGGCTCAGTAAGGGGATGGGGGGGCGGGCTATGGGTCTAGTGGCGGTATGTTTTAAGGGGAGTGCTGTAAGCCCTCGAGGCGCAAGAAGGGGGAGCAGGCGGTGATTCCCATTACGGCTGGGCTCACCAACAAGTGTGGGAGAGTGAGCGGCCACGCCGTCAGGGGTCGCTATGGGGAGGCGTCCACATTGGTGGCAGCAGTAGTGGGCATGCTGTTTACCACAACAACAGGAGTGGCAGAGGCTGGCAAGGTAGCTGATATATGTTTTGAGGACGCATGCACATACCTTGCCAGCCCGTTGGGGCTGCATCTGCCAGATGACATTAAAGAAAAGATTTGGGCATGGGATTAGGTGGATGTATTGTCTCTGCTGCCAGGGTACAGAGAGGCGCTCGTGGGGTCCACTAAAAAAAGGAGAGACCAAGAAAGAGCACGTGGAAAGGTGCCTTTTTTTCACGGACCTTTTCGAACTGGCTTCAGGCCTTTTTGATTTTGGTGAGCGGGACTGGTAAAAGCATCACTTCACTTCTGCTCGGCTTTGTTCAAACCCCATGACATGATCGATTTTGGTTATAAGAACCATAATGGGATGGGCTGGTGGGCCTATGACGAACAGTTTTGTTACAAAATTGCCGTGTGGAAGCAGATGTCCTCGGATGCAAAGGACATGGACTGTTGGATCGAGCTGCGCACAACAAATAGGTCAGCGCCTGTTCGTGGGGGGAGGCCTGAAAGTGCGGGCTAGTTCCAGCGCACCGGACGGTAGCAGGAAAGGTTGATGCCGAGCCTTTAGTGAGGGGCAGTGTAAATTTGATGGCTGCCAATTTGGCATGATTGTTCATCCTGCGGGGTTGTCCACTCAGCGGCCGGGTGCTACAGGGAAAGCGGGGGTGGGGACGGGAGGGCTGCGCAACCCAGCTGGTCAAAGGGCGGCTACTCCTGTGAGCGCGGGAGGGAAGGCGCCAGGGCCGGAAAGATTCCCCAATAGGGAGGTGACCCGGCTGTTTCGGATCCCGTTCGAGTAACAGGCGAGTATCCGGGGCTTGGGTAGCACGGGAGGCAGAGTGCATGCCGAGTGGGACAAATGAGGGTCGGGGTGTTGAACCACCCCAAGTTTGAGTCAGCGACTAGAGGGTTGTTTAGGACTGATGGGATGCATCGGTCCGATATTGAGTCTAATTCATTTAATAATGCATTTAGGTTGGACTGTAGAGGGTCCTTTCAGGTCTGGCGGTACGGGGCTAGTTTAAGGGGGGTTAAATAGCCCCATAGGTGGTGGCAGTTGGGGAGGGGGTAAGTGCAGGTAACCTTGCCAGGTGGGGCTCCATGGTCGGTAAACCCGGTGGTTGGCACTTATCAGGTTAATTGATGCTTAATAAAAAATCTGCGTCCTTGTACCCACAGACCTTGTGCTTGTGGTTATTTATGTATTGGTTATGGGGTGGGGGGGAGTGGAGGGGAGAGGGGGAGGGGGGAGTGGAGGGGAGGGGTTCTTAAGAATAGTATCTGATAGTAGGTTGATGTTACTATAGACATCTACAAGTTAGTATACTGAGTACTCTGCTAATGAGTCTAAAGATTCACAGTGATACTCTTGTTACTACAGACCTGGCATTACAGGTGGCCTTTGTACCCACAGGATGTACGCTATCTGTTAGGTACTACTGAGTGTGCCCGTATAGCCTTAGGGTCAATCAGCCCTATACACTAGTGTTTATAGCTTTATCAATCTCTTCAAGTATAGATGGCTGTACTATAAAGCCCATATAGCTGCAGATAGCATATTCCCTTAGCACTGGGACAGCATCTCACCCAGTGCTACGATCAGATCAGAGACATATCTCTCCGCCTTCCTCCGTGCTGGCGTCGCACGTATTGTGGCGCATTTTTTTGCGACGAATTTTGTATGTGTCACCTATTTTTAGACTAGAAGTTTCATAACAAAATATTTTTAATACTATGGTAAATTGGCCTCACGTTTTCCTGAGGGTATCCATGTGGGCAGCATAAAGGATCTTTCATCTCTCTCTCTGCACCGATGTAATATCTACAGATCCTACCTAACACCCCCCTACTCATTATATCACCACACGACATCGTTATGTCTGTGAAGCAGGAATACCTCACTTTTTTAATTAGTTTTCAGAATATGAATAAGGAGCAGCACCCGGAGCAGAACCCGGACCAGAACCATTCTATTGTTCCGCCCTGGAGTACTCCTGGCTCATGTGATACTTACTGGTTTAGCTGCCAGTACTTCTCTCCCTTGAAGGAAATTAAAATGGAACAATAGGGGAGCCCCTGCTGCGGCCACAATGAAATAAGACTGTGAACGGTGCAATGGGTGAGTATACAGTAATAGAGGGTTGAGAGAGAGAACCCAATGTTGCACTCAAGTTCACCCTCTGGTGATTTATGAATGAATTAAAACATAAACTTCTGATACTTACCATTCCTGCAATTCAGTATCAGAGTTACCATCCTCTGATTAACGCTATAAGTGTGAATAGAGGACTTAACACTCTTGCAGAGTAGGTTACCTTAGGTCACTCTGACACCGTGCAAGGTACACTATCATTCATTAAAGGAGTTTCAGCTGACTACACACTTTACTGGTATATATAGTTTATTTGTTTTTATATATATTAGTCACTACTGGTCATATTACCTATCTCTACCTTGGTTTATGCAGACCCTGCCATAGGTGACTAGAAGTTTAAGTATCTACCTGAACACACCCTATAGTATTCCTTATACACAGGTCCACATTGGGATTTCTGTGTTTGTCTCGTCAGGTGTGTGTGATCTGGATATCCCAAACACACACCACCATTTTTGATCCTGAGCCTATACGGCTGTCAGTATTACTGATCCACCTACCTGCAGTACGTCGTTTTAATACCCATTATTTTAACAATTGTTCTTAATAAAGTTTATGTTTTAATTCATTCATAAATCACCAGAGGGTGAACTTGAGTGCAACATTGGGTTCTCTCACTCAACCCTGTATTATAGGAAATTAAAATGGCCACAATGTAATTGGGGGGTGACGTTGCGCTCTCCTACTGATGTAGCAAGTCTCACCGTCCCTGGGCGCCGCGGTTGAAGAAGCAGAAAAGCCTGTTGCGCCCGGGAAAGATGGTGCTGTGGAGGGTCCCATTAGGAAGCAGAGACCCCCTGCAGACTCTGGCCCGGGTGCCGCAGGCTTTTTTGCTTCTTTGTAAATCCTCCAGTGCCGCGACCACTGTCATCGCGTCACTGGAGACACTTAGTCTTGGCTACACATGTACTTGATGACCTTGGCAGCCATCTTTAAAGCAGCAATCTCGTTTTTTAACGATTGGAACCGAGGCATCCACCACAGATTTTCAGCTTCTGAAACCCCCTCCCCTCAGTTTTAGCTGCTGGTCTTCTACCCCCATCTCTGGGAAACGTAGTGGCCGTCAAACCGTCAAACCAATAGGAGGGCACCGGATAGCATTGAGGCTCCAACTGCATAACCAGGAAGCTAAGATTGTAAGTATCTCAGCCACTGGGTGGTGTTGAGGCTCCTACTGCATAACCAGGAAGCTAAGAATGTAAGTATCTCAGCCATTGGGTGGCGTTGAGGCTCCTACTGCATAACCAGGAAGCTAAGAATGTAAGTATCTCAGCCACTGGATGGTGTTGAGGCTCCTACTGCATAAACATGGAAGCTAAGAATGTAAGTATCTCAGCCATTGGGTGGCGTTGAGGCTCCTACTGCATAACCAGGAAGCTAAGAATGTAAGTATCTCAGCCATTGGATGGTGTTGAGGCTCCTACTGCATAACCAGGAAGCTAAGAATGTAAGTATCTCAGCCATTGGATGGTGTTGAGGCTCCTACTGCATAACCAGGAAGCTAAGAATGTAAGTATCTCAGCCATTGGATGGCGTTGAGGCTCCTACTGCATAACCAGGAAGCTAAGAATGTAAGTATCTCAGCCACTGGATGGCGTTGAGGCTCCTACTGCATAACCAGGAAGCTAAGAATGTAAGTATCTCAGCCACTGGATGGTGTTGAGGCTCCTACTGCATAACCAGGAAGCTAAGAATGTAAGTATCTCAGCCATTGGATGGTGTTGAGGCTCCTACTGCATAACCAGGAAGCTAAGAATGTAAGTATCTCAGCCACTGGATGGTGTTGAGGCTCCTACTGCATAACCAGGAAGCTAAGAATGTAAGTATCTCAGCCACTGGATGGTGTTGAGGCTCCTACTGCATAACCAGGAAGCTAAGAATGTAAGTATCTCAGCCACTGGATGGTGTTGAGGCTCCTACTGCATAACCAGGAAGCTAAGAATGTAAGTATCTCAGCCACTGGGAGGATCGGCTGTCAGTGATTGCTGCTTTAAATGTCCAGGATGAAAGCAGGAAATTAAACACTCAGACCCTCTCCCACCCCCCCAATCTGCCTATTCTCCTATCTGCTGTCAAACCTCTAAGCGTATAATATTATTTATTTATTTATAAAATATTTTACCAGGAAGTAATACATTGAGAGTTACCTCTCGTTTTCAAGTATGTCCTGGGCAAGTAATATCCCCGACTTGCTCTCATATTCAGGGTCTTGCTGTGCCCAAAATGAAAGAAAGCCAGTGATGTAACTGGGCCTGAGGTTAAACAACAGATAGGAGAATGGGCAGACAGGATGGGGGGATTGGTAATATCTGCTGCTATGTTTTAATGTTAGGAAATTGTATTGTATTGTATGTCTTTATTTATATAGCGCCATTAATGTACATAGCGCTTAGGAAATGTATAGTCATTCCAGATGAGAGAGAGTGGTCCTCCCCAGCAGCAGACTGACCGGCGTATCACAACGTGCAACAACCCTGCACTTCCACACAATCATTACTACAATCTAGGGCTCTGCATTATATTGCTGTGCGCCTCTGGACTTTTACTAGCTGTTCCAAATGATCGTTAATCTCTTCAGACATTTGTTTTTTTCTTCTTCTAAGGTCGCAGACAAAGGTGAATGTGGCAAAGCAGAACGAAGGCTTGCGCCAAGGAGACAGCGGAGAAGAAGGGCTCCCCTGGGAGTCACTAATGATTTTTAGCGGATAGAAGATATGGACATTTTCATGATCTCGACCTGATTGACCCATTCGTGTTTGGTGAACATGTAGATCTTGTTATACTACAGAATTATAACATCCAACATATCTCCTACGGCGTGTGCGCTGCATGTTACACGTTCTTGTACTAGGCCTGGCCACTTTGGGGAAGAAGGCTGCATAGTCGTCTTGGTCCTTTCTTCCAAGTTCTACGTCAGGGGGGCACCAATCCAGTCCTTAAGACCCCCCTGCAGGTCAGGTCTTCAGGATATCCCAGCTTCAGCACAGGTAAACTCAATCAGTGGCTCAGTCGAAAACTGGGCCACTAATTGAGCCACTTGTGCTGAAGCAGGGTTATCCCTAATACCTGGCCTGTTGGTGGTCCTTGAGAACTGGAGTTGGCCAATGACTGAGCCACTGATAGCGCCACCTGTGCTGAAGCTGCAATACCCTGAAAACCTGACATACTGGGGGCTGGGGGGGGGGGGTAGAGGAGGGTGGCTTAAGATTAGGGGTTAAGCCTCTTCCATTTTACGTCTCCTCTTTGTAGCACTCTCAATGTCAAAACAATGAATGGTACTTTAATTTTCACAGCCGGTACCCGGCAAAGAGAAACTTACAACTCAACGCTTCCTGAAGGATAAAGGAAGGACGGCTCAAGTCCACAGAGAGCAGGCATCCGTTCCATGTTAATGGAAAAGGTTGTTCATCCGTTATCACACCTTTACTACAGCCCAACTGCATTTAGTTCCCTTGCCCTGAGCAGAAGAATCCTTGACTTGTCCCACTGACACGAAGACTATTCTAAAGGGACACGTACACGTACACACGTGGCAACCTTAAAACCCCGGCGCGAATATTTTCTATTATTTATACATTCTGATGGTCAGCAGCGAAACCAAGAGCACAGTTGCGGACAAGTTGGTTTAGTTCCTAAAATGTACAGGTAGTAACCCTTTCCCTGGTGGGAATGCCTGTACCCCAGGCTGGAGATACTATACAGGGACCACTGGCTGCTAGCAGGGATAACCCGCACTGTTCTCACCGTTCTCGTGGGACGTTCTCTTTGTCGGAGCGGGTGCACACGGATGCACATTCCCGGGGTCCAGGCCGCCTCCGCCACAGCTGCCCTGATTCGCTTTCACTTTGTCGGCCCAGCTCACGCCTGATGGGGTTAGACGACTGGAAGTCACGGTGAGCGAAGGGCCCCTGAAGGGAAAGGTGATCAGGAGATTATCACACAATAGCTAATAACAGGGAACGCAAACTTATAACGAGAACCTGTATTGTATTGATGTCCATATTGAACGGGAAAAATATAAATACATTTTGGTTTTTTTGAACGGCAGCTTTAAGATGCATCCAAATGCAGAGCGACCAGACAGACAATTCTCCCAAATATATAGGAGATATTTATTTCCTCTTCTAGATAAAGTACATATTAATGTACTAAATTATTGGTCAAGTTTGAGGTAGCATTGGGGTCCCTTTTTGTCTCGTTATATACTACTACAGTTGAAAACTTCTTAAAATGCAGTAATGAGCATGTATCTTCCTACCCAAAATTGAGGGCCCTCCGTGCGGTGGATGTAGAACTGACTCTGTCGGATGCGGGGCTCGGCAGTACGTGACGCCCCGGGGACATCTTCTTCACTTCCCAAGCCAAGGACGTAGGTCTGCAAAAGGGACGGGATTGTTAGAAGACTGTAGACGTCGCGCCCCGTTACCCTGCATGGCCCAACTGGATGCACGTGGATGAGAGACTCGTGACATACGCGCTGACGTCACGAGTCACCTGACGCGGAAGCGGACACACGCCGCCGATCGAGTGAAGGAGAAGGGAAGAGACACCGAGTACCCCAACCAACAGACGAGTGGACGACTTCTGTTCCAGCGGTCATTCAAAGTAGCGAAGTGCCTGAATTTACTTATTCTTCTGTGAGTGTTTATAACTGTTTTTTATTATTCCATAAACAGACTTTACTACTCAATGGGTTTTGCACTTTTTTCTCTTTTTTGTCTTTCTTCTCACCCGGATCCAGCTTTGAGACACCGGGATCAGCGGAGGGTGAGCACCAGGGAAGGAAACATTGAATTATTTCCTTTAGGCAGCAGCGTGCCACTTTTCCAACTACTTGTATCACTGAGAAGCAATTCATTATACAGAAGCGACTTAAGTGAAACCTTTCATTCCGTGGGGACTGAATCTTTCTAAGGAAGCCGATTACATTATCCCCAGGGGTGGCCAACTCCAGCCCTAAAGGGCCACCAGCAGGCCAGGTATTAGGGATATCCTTGCTTCAGCACAGTTGGCTCAATCAGTGGCTCAGAGGAAGATTGAGCCTCACGTGCTGAAGCAGGGATATTCTGAAAAGCTGACCTGCTGGTGGTCCTTGAGAACTGGAGTTGGCCAACGACTGAGCAACGAACCAAGCCTGACATTGGCCCCCCTGCATTATGCGGTATAATAAATCTCCCCCCCCCCCCACCTCCACATGGGATGCACCTCTGAGTTTTTTACCCCGTGCATCTTTGCATCAATGGTTTTTTTTCCGCTTTATAGATTTTTTTGGTTCCATTTAAAAATGAAGAGTATTTGCCGTGAAGGTGTGTATAAAATGCCAGGTGAAAAACCCACTGCTGTGGAAACCTGCAGAGCAATCGCTAAGGGCTGGCTGTTTCTGTTATACATTTGGGTACAGATTGGTGCATTAGGAGAATGAAGAGTATGTTAATGTGTCCAGACCAAGTTATAAACCCCAATTTTATTTAATGATGATATATAATCAAGAGAGAGTGAAACAGCTTTATTGGTCATGGGAGCGAACGGGATATATTTAGCATAAGCTTCACGGCTAATACTAAGTCCATGCGGCAGTGAAGGGGTTACAACTCCTTATTAAAGTTCTTATTTCGTTATCCGTACCCAGGACACAGAGATAGCAGGTATGTGTATGTACAGTATGTATATATAGAGATATGTATTTTATATACATACTTCTGTCTGTCTGTGCCCCTCCACATGTCAGAGGGGCAGAAAATGCTTCACACAGGTACTTCTTACAGCCGTACTAATAAAACCTTTACAGTCCCCACGCTTCCCCGCTGCACTCCCGACAGACAGACAGACAAATGGAGAGAGACACACACACACACACAGACCGACAAACAGAGAGACAAATGGAGAGAGAGACTGAGAGAGAGACTGATCTGCAAGTCCTGTTTTAAAAGAATTACCGTCCTGGCTTGTACTATTGATCTCTCTTGGTATGTTTGTATATCAAAAGGTGGATTTTTTTTTTCTCTCCCCTCTTAACTGTGTGCTGCTAATTGACCAACTGGAACAAGCTGATTTATTGGGGCGGGGGGAGGGTCATGTGACTGCTTTAGATGTATAAAACAAATATCCCCCCTGCATTGGCAGGGTACAATTGGCATCTTAACAGTGATGCATTTAAAGTGACAATATATAGTTAGACTATAGTTTGACTAGAGGTGACTGGTGACTGCGTCTTTCTGCAAACTCTCTTACTCAAGGCAACAAAAAGTGAGCTTATATGACCACACTTTGATCCCATGCTTGTTAACCTGCATATTTTAACCCCCCACCCCTTTACAACTTATTTCACTGCAGCCTCTCCCAAAACTGACTGCACAAAATACCTCCCACACCCACTCAGCACTGCCTACCTTTGGCATAATGAACCTGCTATGTATCTTAACTGTTTTCTTTCTCCTGGCCTCATGGAGATGTTACTCCCTCTATCCACTACAAACTCCTCCCTCCTGACCCACACCCAATATCACCATACACCCTGGACTACTCAAAAGCCTTGCACTATCTACTGAATGTTGGTGGAGAACTCTAAAAACCAGCACACCAACCACCACTCACTCTAATGGCAAACACCACAAATCTACAACTTGCAAACAACTACTCAAATTTCTACTCATACTATTACTCTCTTTAGCAGGTGATATTGAACCTAACCCAGGTCCTCCCATTTCAACTCTGTCCCATGCCCCTGAGAATTCCACCTTTAAATTCCAAAAAGGGCTATGTGTCGCCCATATAAATATCCGGAGCCTGCTGCCCAAACTGGATGAACAAAGGGCATGGTGCCTTATGCAGAAACCCAAAGCCATCATTCTTACAGAAACATGGCTAACCCCTAAAACCCCTGATGAAAATATCGCTATTCACGGATACTCCATTTTTAGGAGAGATAGGTCAAAGAGAGGAGGAGGGGTGTTATTTTATATTGCAGACACATTACAATTTACACTGTTAAATTGCCCCCCAAGCCCACCCTCTTTTGAAATTCTAGTTGACAAAATCTGCCTCCCCTTTTCTAAGCCCATCTTGCTCGCTGGCATCTACCGCCCCCCTAAAGCCCCTCTACAATCCCTGACTGGTATCACCCAGTTTCTTGGCTCCATTTCCTCTCTGAATGAGAAGAGTGAGCTGCTAGTTCTAAGGGATTTCAACTTCAATTGGCTTGACCCTAAAAACCACAAAATCCAGATACAACTCAAGTCACTTAACCTATCACAACTAATTTCCCAACCCACACGGACAAACCTGAAATCGCATAACCATTCCTTGCTAGACTGGATTCTCTCCTCAAACCCCAGCAGAATCCAATCCTCGGTCATCCTTCCTGATATTTTCAGTGACCATGCAATAGTGTACTGTGTAAGGAAAATTAAACCGCCCCATTCAAGCCCTAAAGTTCTCCTCACTAGAACATTTATAAACTTTAACCCACAACAGTTTCTGGCTGACCTTATCAACTGCCCATGGCACAGAATCGATTTAATTCCCGACCCCAATTCTGCGCTCGACTATTTCCAATCCGAGTTCTTAAAACTCTGTGATACCCATGCTCCACTACGCAAAATAAGGGTACGGGGGGCCCACCTTCCATGGGTTACCACTGACCGTATAGCACTCTACCAGCTCAGGGATACCTTGTGGAAAAGCTACAAAGTAACTGGCACTACCAAGGATCTCAATCACTACAGATGCCTGCTGAACATGTGCACAAGGCAAACAAGGCACGCAAAAGCACAATATTACTCTGACAATCTTCACCAGAATACATCAAACCCAGCTAACTTCTGGAAGGTTATCAACAATACTGGGTATTCCAGCCTCCTAACCATCAACAGCCAAGTAATATCACTAAGGGGGATATTACTCTGACAAACCCAACTGACATTGCAAATGCATTCAATGATTACTTTGTGGGGTGTGCCACTAACTTATTAGCGAAACGCAGCCCAAACCACAAACCTGAATCTCATTCTGGGATAGCCCCACCCCCTCCCAACACTGCCCACAATTTTCAATTTGGCCCAGTATCTGAAGAGGAGATTACACAAGCGCTCCTCAAACTAAAACGAAGCAGCCAATGTGGACCTGACTTACTACAATCTAGGTTCCTACGACTTGGTGCCCCAGCCATTGCCAAACCAATTGCTTCCACAGTCAACTCTATCCTGTCTGCAGGCCATATCCCAAAGACCTGGAAAACTGCCAGAGTTGTCCCAATCTTCAAAAGTGGGGACAAAAACACTGTCTCAAACTACAGGCCAATCTCACTTCTCCCAATTCTATCCAAAGTCATGGAAAAATGTGTCCACTCCCAATTAAGCGATTACTATACCAAGACAAATTTCCCTAGCCAATTCCAATCTGGCTTTCGCCCCAAACACTCCACCGTAACTACCCTGCTAAAAGTTTGCAATGAAATTCAGTGTGGAATGGAACGGGGTCAACTCACCGGTGCAATATTCCTAGATTTTGCAAAGGCTTTTGATACTGTTGATCATGCTATCCTGCTTAACAAACTCCAGAGCTCTGGAATAGGGAAGCATGCTTTAAACTGGTTTCAGTCCTACCTATCAGGAAGATCCCAACATGTGTCCATCTCAGGCTCTAACTCCAACCCCCTGGATACCACCTGTGGTGTCCCGCAAGGCTCTGTTCTGGGGCCCCTACTCTTCTCAGTGTTCATTAATGATCTTCCCACAGCTTGTAAGGGAGCCTCAATACACATTTTATTTATTTATAAAATATTTTACCAGGAAGTAATATATTGAGAGTTACCTCTCGTTTTCAAGTATGTCCTGGGCACAGAGTAAGACAAATAATACATGGTTACAAATACAGTTACATAAATGAACAAGGTATACATTATATACAAGACATTGCGTGCACAGTTAAAGAAAATATATATTATGGGCGTATGAAACAGTTACATGTATGCAGATGACACAATCTTATATGCACACAGCCATAGCCTCTCTGACCTTCAACACATATTTCAGTCTGACTTTTTGAGACTCAAAAACTGGATTTCCCAAAACAAACTGTTTTTAAACACTGACAAGACTGTAACAATGGTATTTGGGACCAAGACTAAATTTTTAAAGCTTCCAGCGACTGAGCTCCTGATTAGAACCAACGCTAACACCATCCTAACCCCTGTCACTAGTTTTAAATACCTGGGCTTATGGTTTGACTCCCACTTAACATTCGGGATGCACATTGGTACCCTGACAACCAAGACCTATGCCAAACTAGGGGTACTTTACAGGAACAAATTCTCCCTAAGTCTCCTGGTCAGAAAGCGTGTCGCACAGCAGATGCTAATGCCAATTATTGACTATGGAGACATAGTATATGGCTCGGCACCCCAAACCCACCTTAGCAAACTTGACACCCTCTACAATTCAATTTGTTGTTTTGTTCTCCAATGCAACTACAACACACATCAATGCGAAAAGCTCAAAGAACTAGATTGGTCGTCACTAGAGTCTAGGCACAAAGTTCACCTTTCCTGTCTTGCCTTTAAATTCTTTCTGGGCAAGCTACCCAGCTCTCTGAACAAGCTCCTCACCCCTACCACACGCAGCACTTATCATCTGAGATCTGACTCCAAAAGACTGTTCATGGTCCCAAGGCTCAACAAAGTATCCGGACGTTCCTCCTTCTCTTACGGTGCACCCCAAAACTGGAACAACCTACCAGAGACTCTCACATCTACCACCATTTAAGTTCTTTCAAATCTAAGGCTGTCTCACATTTTAATCTGGTCTGTAACTGTTTCATACGCCCATAATATATATTTTCTTTAACTGTGCATGCAATGTCTTGTATATAATGTATACCCTGTTCATTTATGTAACTGTATTTGTAACCATGTATTATTTGTCTTAACTCTGTGCCCAGGACATACTTGAAAACGAGAGGTAACTCTCAATGTATTACTTCCTGGTAAAATATTTTATAAATAAATAATAAATGAGACAGAAAACAGAGAGAAACACACACACTCAAACAGACCAATAGACAGAAAGAGACAAATAGAGACAGACAGAGACAGAGACAGAGACAGAAAGGCAGACAGAGAAACACACACAAACAGACCGACAGACAAGAGAGAAACAGAGAGACCGACAGAGAGAGAGACAAACGGAGAGAGACAGACAAACGGAGAGAGGGAGACACACACAAACAGACCGACAGACAGAAAAAGACACAGACAGAGAGAGAGACAGACCGATAGACAGAGAGACAGACAAAGAGACAGAGTGACAGAGACACAAACGGAGAGAGACATACACACAAATACACTGACAGACAGAGAGACAAACGGAGAGAGGCAGACAGAAAACAGAGAGAAACACACACTCAAACAGACCAATAGGCAGAAAGAGACAAACAGAGACAGAAAGGCAGACAGAAACACACACAAACAGACCAAAAGACAGAAAGACAAAGAGAAACAGACAAACGGAGAGAGACCCGCACAAACAAACAGACTGATAGACAAGAGAGAAACAGAGAGAGACCTACAGAGAGAAAGAGACAAACGGAGAGAGAGAGACACACACAAACAGACCGACAGATAGAATGAGACACAGAGAGAGACAGACCGATAGAGAGAGACAGACAACGAGAAAAAGAGACAGAGTGGCAGAGACACAAATGGAGAGAGATAGTGAAACAGACAGAGAAAGACTGAAACACACACACACACACACACACACACACACACAGAGGAAGAGAGAGTGACAAAGAAACAGACACATGCAGTACTGTACATACATGAAACACACACACACACACACAGAGGAAGAGAGAGCGACAAAGAAAGACACATGCAGTACTGTACATACATGAAACACACACACACACAGAGAAGAAGAGAGCGCGACAAAGAAACAGACACATGCAGTACTGTACATACATGAAACACACACACACACAGAGGAAGAGAGCGCGACAAAGAAACAGACATATGCAGTAATGTACATACATGAAACACAGACACACACAGAGGAAGAAAGCGCGACAAAGAAACAGACACATGCAGTACTGTACATACATGAAACACACACACACACACACAGAGAGGAAGAGAGAGCGACAAAGAAACAGACACATGCAGTACTGTACATACATGAAACACACACACACAGAGAAGAAGAGAGCGCGACAAAGAAACAGACACATGCAGTACTGTACATACACGAAACACACACACAGAGAAGAAGAGAGCGCGACAAAGAAACAGACACATGCAGTACTGTACATACATGAAACACACACACACAGAGAAGAAGAGAGCGCGACAAAGAAACAGACATATGCAGTAATGTACATACATGAAACACACACACACAGAGGAAGAGAGCGCGACAAAGAAACAGACACATGCAGTAATGTACATACATGAAACACACACACACAGAGAGGAAGAGAGCGCGACAAAGAAACAAACACATGCAGTACTGTACATACATGAAACACACACACACACAGAGGAAGAGAGCGCGACAAAGAAACAAACACATGCAGTACTGTACATACATGAAACACACACACACAGAGGAAGAGAGCGCGACAAAGAAACAGACACATGCAGTACTGTACATACATGAAACACACACACACAGAGAGGAAGAGAGCGCGACAAAGAAACAGACATATGCAGTAATGTACATACATGAAACACACACACACAGAGGAAGAGAGCGCGACAAAGAAACAGACACATGCAGTACTGTACATACACGAAACACACACACACAGAGAGGAAGAGAGCGCGACAAAGAAACAGACACATGCAGTACTGTACATACATGAAACACACACACACAGAGAGGAAGAGAGCGCGACAAAGAAACAGACACATGCAGTAATGTACATACATGAAACACACACACACACAGAGAAGAAGAGAGCGCGACAAAGAAACAGACATATGCAGTACTGTACATACATGAAACACAGACACACACAGAGAGGAAGAGAGCGCGACAAAGAAACAGACACATGCAGTACTGTACATACATGAAACACACACACACAGAGGAAGAGAGCGCGACAAAGAAACAGACACATGCAGAACACACACACACACACACACACACAGAGGAAGAAAGCGCGACACACACACACACACACAGAGGAAGAAAGCGCGACAAAGAAGCAGACACATGCAGTAATGTACATACATGAAACACACACACACAGAGAGGAAGAAAGCGCGACAAAGAAGCAGACACATGCAGTAATGTACATACATGAAACACACACACACACAGAGAGGAAGAGAGCGCGACAAAGAAACAGACACATGCAGTAATGTACATACATGAAACACACCGCAAAATAATGATGTAAAAGTAAAATATTCGGCATGATCAGTTTCTCTTTGCAAATTGCCACAGGCTGAAACCTCTACTCTATGTAAACTACTCTGCTGTACAGGGCTCTATGCAAGCGGTGATCCGTGGCACCCAGCGTTTACACGCGTGGCCACCGGGAGATCCCGAGAAACACTGGGGGATGTCGGATATTTACTCTTCCAAATCATATCTTTCCCAGATTTATTTCTGTGATAAATAAATTTACAAAAGTTATCATTTCTTATAGGCCTACTGTGATGTTACAAATTGTATATACTATATAAACCTGTTTATTTAACACATATGAGCCCTGCCACAGCAGTAGTATTTTTATGTACACAGTAGCAGCTGATTTCTGTGAAGACACAAACCAGTTTGTTAGAAGTTTAAAACCACTGGCCTATAAATATCTCTTATTAACGTAAAACCTCGCTATTTGCAAAGAAAAGAAGAGCCTCGTCAGAATCGGGTCTCCCAGAGCCGCCCACCTCTATATTTTGGGTGAACCACAGTTATTTTATATCGTCTGTCTATCCGGGAGATTAAAATGGGCGAGCTAAACGATGAGATGAACGGCACTCAGCAGGACACCTTTCAATTCACCGTGTCGGCAAGAACGTTGCCACGGAGCTTTTTGGCACGGAACCACAAACCGTGCTGGCAAATAACGACGATTTGGCGCCCCAAGTCTCTCCAGGTTGTGGGTAAGAGACAATGGAGACAAAAGACCTTCTGAAGAGAAGACGGAGACCGCTCAGCTGCGAGAGACACCCAAGTTCAAGTCACTTTCACTAAACATGACGAAAGAAGACAGGCGTGTTTGGGTTTGTTGAGCGTTTACCTGCTGTGGGCGTCTGTCTTCTCAAGCTTTTCTTGCAGTTGGATCCAGTCAATGAGCGCCTTAAAATCTCGCACGTAATTACCCAGCATCATTAATACTTCCTACAACAAAAGGATACAGAATTAGGCATTGACCACATATCATTGAAAGAGCACCTTTGTATATTGGATTTTACAATACAGTGAAAGTCCGAGGATAACCCGTCCTGCTGTCACCCAACGCTCCCTGTCACTGGTATGAGAGAAAACCGGGGTGCTTACTAACGTGAGATGTAATGAAGAAAGATATATACACAAATACTACCTTACAGCAGACCCCTATAGTTGCTGCCACTGAGGGCCACTTTTGGGGTATCAAAATCCTGCTGCTCACCCAGAAGGATCTACCTGGATCCTTAGAGACAATAGATACATGAGGAAGCAATCTGTGAAATGCGTAGTTCCCTGCTGGTGTGTGCGAAGTGTGTCCACTATCAGCCACCGTACTCCCAAAGAGCTCTCCACAAGCGGTCCTGCGGTCGGACGCGTTTGCAGGAGCACACCGCGAACCGGAGAACTCGAGGCGAGCACAGGAGCCGATTAGTGCTTTACTGAAGTGTGAGTGTTTTATTTACTTGTTGTTACAATAAATTGTGTATACTTTTGACCTGCGTCTCTTCCTCATTGGAATCACGGGAGAGACACTACCCACTCACTACTATTGGGTCTGGTTCCAACCGAGGAGGGCTTCTTCTTGCTGTGAAGGAAGGCTTGTCCGTGGCGGTCTTATGGTCCATGGGGCTTATCCAAGACAAGGGAGGATACTGGGTGTAGGACGCCAGAAAGATACCATTATCTCATGTGTGCTCACATATGGCCGTGTGAGTAGTGTTATTGTATTTCTTTCATCTCCCCCATTTCTAAGGTTCTTTACAAGGATCTTATGTGCATTTTATCATCACTCTTGTGTTTCTAGCTTCTGTTATTATACCAGCGCTCCCTGTCACCGGCAGAGCCAAGAATGACCTCACAGGAGGTGACAGCCGGACAGCAGACACGCAGGACACAGAACATGGCGGCACACAGAGGGACCCGCGACGTCCATCACAGGAGGTGACAGCCGGACAGCAGAGACGCAGGACACAGTACATGGTGGCACAAACAGAGACCCGCGACGTCCATCACAGGAGGTGACAGCCGGACAGCAGAGGGACGCAAGGCACTGAACATGGCGGCACACACAGGGACCCGCGACGTCCATCACAGGAGGTGACAGCCGGACAGCAGAGACACAGGACACAGAACATGGCGGCACACACAGGGACCCGCGACGTCCATCACAGGAGGTGACAGCCGGACAGCAGAGAGACTCGGGACACAGAACATGGCGGCACACACAGGGACCCGCCACGTCCATCACAGGAGGAGACAGCCGGACAGCAGAGAGACGCGGGACACTGAACATGGCGGCACACAGGGACCCGCGACATCCATCACAGGAGGTGACAGCCGGACAGCAGAGAGACGCGGGATACAGAACGTGGCGGCACACAGAGGGACCCGCGACGTCCATCACTTTGGAGGGTTAGCGGGATTACTGTGTATTTCCTGATTATATGAAACACACGAGGTTATTACCGGGCGCGTAAACATTTAGATTAAAGGTTCTCTTAATTGGGGTGATACTGCCTGTGTTTAATACGGTACAAGGAGCAAAGTACAAAAGCAAAAAAAAAACAGACCATACATATCTCTGGACGTTTACAAGGTAAGAATGCCAACGTGATCCAGAGAGTCAAACAACTCCAACTAGTTATAAGGTACATTTGTTTAGGAAATTCGCAAACGTGCCCATGTTTAAAAATCCCAGCAAACATCCATTTTAGACAAACCTTAATGTAAAAAAGAGTAACTTCTAGAGCAGGGCGCCAACTCAGTCCTCAAGGGCCGTCAGGTTTTCAGGATATCCCTGCTTCAGTACAGGAGGCTCAATCAGTCCCAGCTTCACCACAGTCAGTCCCAGCTTCAGCACAGGGGGCTGAATCACTGTGCCACTGATTGAGCCACCTGTGCAGAAGCAGGGAAATCCTGAAAGCCTAAGCAGTCGGGTGACCCTTGAGGACTGGAGTTGGCCGCCCTGCTCCAGAGCATCCGACACCGACGTTGTGTGGTTATGATGCAAAATATTCCACAGAACGCAAAAGGAAAAGCAAATTGAGTACGTCATTGAGTGAGACTTGACCCTGAAGCCATTATTTTGCTGTGAGATGTTAGTGCTCTCTCCGGCAGTGCAGCAGTTAACCTCCCCCCCCCCCCCCCCAGGCACCTGCCTGAAGGAATGCTCAGCTCCTGGTCTTATCAGACATGATCATGGGGCCGTGTAGCATGTGAGCTGTAACCAGAGTCGTGTTATACGAACAAGGGAATACAAACAAGACAAGAAGCCGAGGGCCTCTCCTTCTTCACTCATGCGCATCTCTCTGACCATCTCGCCCCCCTCCTCTCCCCAGCCGGACAACAGTGGCTCAGAGAGAACCCCCTCCCCCATCCCAGATAACCACGTCTAGGTACCCGGCTAAAGTTACCAATTAGTTTACCAATTGGCTGCAACGGATTCGATTGGTTTGTAATTAATTCTAGTCACTGGCGCGCACGTCAGGACTGCTGGCGCCATCTCATTGTCCCGATGACACACTATACGGAGACGCCAGGGCCCTTGGGCCCGGCACGTCAATACAGCTCTCTTGTTCCCCTACAATGCACATAGCTTCGGCACCGTGGGGTATATATCTGCGGCTGTGGAAACTTCTACCGTATGAGACAAGAAAAGGAGTCTTTATGGAGGAAGCCGGACAAGCTTTAAATGGCGGCGTTTGTCAAGGTCGAATGCGCTTGTAAAACGGAGGCGAAAAAAAAACCCCAGTGATCGGGCTGCAGATAAATCCCCAAAACGGATGTGAGTGTTTCAAATGTAATAACCAACCCAGGGCGGATAAACAGCTCTGGCTTATAGGGCAACGTCCGTCTCGTTATTACAGGCATCTTGTACATCCCAAAATCAACGGGACCGGGAAAATGTTGTGGGACATATATTGACAAAATAGGTATTGGGGAGGGGTTATAGGGGCACGGACAGGAGCCATTATGGGAGGGGTTACAGGGGCACGGACAGGAGCCATTATGGGAGGGGTTATAGGGGCGCGGAGAGGAGCCATTATGGGAGGGGTTATAGGGGCCGTTACAGGAGCAGTTACAGGGAGCGGTGGATAGGGAGAGGTGGGGGGATGTGTTATAGGGAGTCATTATAAGAGCAGTTATAGGGAGCGGTGTATAAGGAGAGTTGGAGAGGTGTTATAGGGAGTCTTTATAAGACAAGTTATAGGGAGAGTTGAGGGAGGTTAAAGGGAGAGTTGGGGGAGGTTATAGGGAGGCATTATTAGAGCAGTTATAGGGAGAGTTGGGGGGAGGTGTTATAGGGAGAGTTGGGGGAGGTTATAGGGAGAGTTGGGGGAGGTTATAGGGAGTCATTATAATAGCAGTTATAGGGAGAGTTGGGGGATGTGTTATAGGGAGAGTTGGGGGAGGTTATAGGGAGAGTTGGGGCATGTGTTATAGGGAGCGTTGGGGGAGGTTTTAGGGAGTCATTAGTAGCGCAGTTAGAGGGAGAGTTGGGGGAGGTTATAGAGAGTTGGGGGGAGGTTATAGGGAGAGTTGGGGGAGGTTATAGGGAGAGTTGGTTGAGGTTGTAGGGAGTTGGGGGAGGTTATAGGGAGAGTTGGGGGAGGTTATAGGGAGAGTTGGGGGAGGTTATAGGGAGAGTTGGGGGAGGTTATAGGGAGAGTTGGGGGGAGGTTATAGGGAGAGTTGGGGGAGGTTGTAGAGAGAGTTGGGGGGAGGTTATAGGGAGAGTTGGTGGGAGGTTATAGGGAGAGTTGGTGGGAGGTTATAGGGAGAGTTGGTGGGAGGTTATAGGGAGAGTTCGGAGAGGTTATAGGGAGAGTTGGGGGAGGTTATAGGGAGGCATTATTAGAGCAGTAATAGGGAAAGTTGGGGGAGGTTATAGGGAGAGTTGGGGGAGGTTTATAGGGAGAGTTTGGGGAGGTTATAGGGAGAGTTGGGGGAGGTTATAGGGAGGCATTATTACAGTAGTTATAGGGAGAGTTGGGGAGAGGTTGTAGAGAGAGTTGGGGGGAGGTTATAGGGAGAGTTGGGGGAGGTTATAGGGAGAGTTGGGGGGAGGTTGCAGAGAGAGTTGGGGGAGGTTGCAGAGAGAGTTGGGGGGAGGTTATAGGGAGAGTTGGTGGGAGGTTATAGGGAGAGTTGGGGGAGGTTATAGGGAGAGTTGGGGGAGGTTATAGGGAGGCATTATTAGAGTAGTTATAGGGAGAGTTGGGGGAGGTTATAGGGAGAGTTGGTGGGAGGTTATAGGGAGAGTTGGGGGAGGTTATAGGGAGAGTTGGGGGAGGTTATAGGGAGAGTTGGGGGAGGTTATAGGGAGAGTTGGGGGAGGTTATAGGGAGAGTTGGGGGAGGTTATAGGGAGAGTTGGGGGAGGTTATAGGGAGAGTTGGGGGAGGTTATAGGGAGAGTTGGGGGAGTTTATAGGGAGAGTTGGGGGAGGTTATAGGGAGGCATTATTAGAGTAGTTATAGGGAGAGTTGGGGGAGGTTATAGGGAGGCATTATTAGAGTAGTTATAGGGAGAGTTGGGGGAGGTTATAGGGAGGCATTATTAGAGTAGTTATAGGGAGAGTTGGGGGGAGGTTATAGGGAGAGTTGGTGGGAGGTTATAGGGAGAGTTGGGGGAGGTTATAGGGAGAGTTGGGGGAGGTT
This sequence comes from Ascaphus truei, assembly GCF_040206685.1. Taxonomy (NCBI): domain Eukaryota; kingdom Metazoa; phylum Chordata; class Amphibia; order Anura; family Ascaphidae; genus Ascaphus; species Ascaphus truei. The sequence goes on from NC_134500.1 coordinate 32,751,645, forward strand.
ATAGGGAGAGTTAGGGGAGGTTATAGGGAGAGTTGGGGGGAGGTTATAGGGAGAGTTGGTGGGAGGTTATAGGGAGAGTTGGGGGAGGTTATAGGGAGAGTTGGGGGAGGTTATTGGGAGAGTTGGGGGAGGTTATAGGAGAGTTGGTGGGAGGTTATAGGGAGAGTTGGGGGAGGTTATAGGGAGAGTTGGGGGAGGTTATAGGGAGAGTTGAGGGAGGTTATAGGGAGGCATTATTAGAGCAGTTATAGGGAGAGTTGGGGGAGGTGTTATAGGGAGAGTTGGGGGAGGTTATAGGGAGTCATTATAATAGCAGTTATAGAGAGAGTTGGGGGAGGTTATAGGGAGAGTTGGGGGAGGTTATAGGGAGTCATAATAGCAGTTATAGGGAGAGTTGGGGGATGTGTTATAGGGAGAGTTGGGGTAGGTTATAGGGAGAGTTGGGGCATGTGTTATAGGGAGCGTTGGGGGATGTTTTAGGGAGTCATTATTAGCGCAGTTAGAGGGAGAGTTGGGGGAGGTTATAGAGAGTTGGGGGGAGGTTATAGGGAGAGTTGGGGGATGTGTTATAGGGAGAGTTGGGGGAGATTATAAGGAGAGTTGGGGGATGTGTTATAGGGAGAGTTGGGGGAGGTTATAGAGAGAGTTGGGGGGAGGTTATAGGGAGAGTTGGGGGAGGTTATAGGGAGAGTTGGTTGAGGTTATAGGGAGAGTTGGGGGAGGTTATAGGGAGAGTTGGGGAAGGTTATAGGGAGAGTTGGGGGAGGTTGTAGGGAGAGTTGGGGGAGGGTATAGGGAGAGTTGGGGGGAGGTTATAGGGAGAGTTGGGGGAGGTTATAGGGAGAGTTGGGGGAGGTTATAGGGAGGCATTATTAGAGTAGTTATAGGGAGAGGTGGGGGAGGTTATAGGAAGACTTGGGGGAGGTTTTAGGGAGAGTTGGGGGAGGTTTTAGGGAGAGTTGGGGGAGGTTATAGGGAGGCATTATTAGAGCAGTAATAGGGAAAGTTGGGGGAGGTTTATAGGGACAGTTGGGGGAGGTTATAGGGAGAGTTGGGGGAGGTTATAGGGAGAGTTGGGGGAGGTTATAGGGAGAGTTGGGGGAGGTTATAGGGAGAGTTGGGGGAGGTTATAGGGAGAGTTGGGGGAGGTTATAGGGAGAGTTGGGGGAGGTTATAGGGAGAGTTTGGGGAGGTTATAGGGAGAGTTGGGGGAGGTTATAGAGAGTTGGTGGGAGGTTATAGGGAGAGTTGGGGGGAGGTTATAGGGAGAGTTGGGGGAGGTTATAGGGAGGCATTATTAGAGTAGTTATAGGGAGAGGTGGGGGAGGTTATAGGGAGAGTTGGGGGAGGTTATAGGGAGAGTTGGGGGAGGTTATAGGGAGAGTTGGGGGAGGTTGTAGAGAGAGTTGGTGGGAGGTTATAGGGAGAGTTGGGGGAGGTTATAGGGAGAGTTCAGAGAGGTTATAGGGAGAGTTGGGGGAGGTTATAGGGAGGCATTATTAGAGCAGTAATAGGGAAAGTTGGGGGAGGTTATAGGGAGAGTTGGGGGAGGTTTATAGGGAGAGTTTGGGGAGGTTATAGGGAGAGTTGGGGGAGGTTATAGGGAGGCATTATTAGAGTAGTTATAGGGAGAGTTGGGGGAAGGTTATAGGGAGAGTTGGTGGGAGGTTATAGGGAGAGTTGGGGGAGGTTATAGGGAGAGTTGGGGGAGGTTATAGGGAGAGTTGGGGGGAGGTTATAGGGAGAGTTGGGGGGAGGTTATAGGGAGAGTTGGGGGGAGGTTATAGGGAGAGTTGGGGGGAGGTTATAGGGAGAGTTGGGGGGAGGTTATAGGGAGAGTTTGGGGGAGGCTATAGGGAGAGTTGGGGGATGTGTTATAGGGAGAGTTGGGGGGAGGTTAAACGGAGAGTTGGGGGATGTGTTCTAGGGAGAGTTGGGGGACGTGTTATAGGGAGAGTTGGGGTATGTGTTTTCAAAGTGACTCACGTGACGAAACTAGTCAGGACGTCGTGACGTCGTGACGCACTGATGTCATCACGCAGGTTGAGGCTGTGTCGAGGTCTGACAATTTCCTATTACACACGAAGAAAGGTAGAGGATACTTCGGGCAAAGCAGAGTTGTTATTGCGGAGTTGGGTGCTCTAAGGTCTGAGTGCTGGGACTATGATTTCACATCAGGCACATGGAGTGAAGTAGCTGACAACTGGATATCTTCCTACTACACCGGATGGTGTTTCAGCTACTGTACCTGCCTAACACCACCGCCCCTCCTGCTTACACTGACTACCATCTTCCATCCAGCCACGGATAAGTATCCTCATTTACCTCTTGTGTATATCTACAGCAATATCTGGCTTTCTACCCTCCTGCAGTCTCAGCTGGTTTACAGATTGTCTCCCTTGAATGCTTTTTCACTATTTGAAGTGAGTGCAATTCCTGGCCGCCACTTTCTGCTTTTTAATAAATTGTCAATTTTACAAACAATATTACTGTATGCCATGGCGCTGGCGCTTCTTTTTGTCTTTGTTTTATATATATATATATATATATAAAATATAGGATGTGTTCCGCTGCTCCCACCGGCTCAACAAGGACGTCCTCTGCTCCCACCGCCACCAGGATGTCTGCCGCTGCTCACACGATGTCGGTGTGGTCCTCCTCACCCTCCGCTACAAGTGCACACGCAGAAGCGATTTGTAGCACTATTGTAGGGAGACGTGGGCAGATTCTCCCTCTCCCCCCCACGCCCCCCCCCCCCCCGTTGGCATATAGCCAATAAAGAATATCATTATGTGCTCCCAAGTGATATTCTTTATTGGCTATATATATATATATATGGGGGGGGAGGGGGGGAGAGGGAGAATCTGCCCACGTCTCCCTACAGTAGTGCTACAAATCGCTTCTGCGTGTGCACTTGTAGCGTCACTACATTGACGTCACCGGATCGCTCTGCAGTTTCTGGTATAATTAAGGCCTTAATTATAAAGGCGGAGTGTGAGGAGGACCACACCGACATCGTGTGAGCAGCGGCAGAGGGTGAGGAGGACCACACCGACATCGTGTGAGCAGCGGCAGAGGGTGAGGAGGACCACACCGACATCGTGTGAGCAGCGGCAGAGGGTGAGGAGGACCACACCGACATCGTGTGAGCAGCGGCAGAGGGTGAGGAGGACCACACCGACATCGTGTGAGCAGCGGCAGAGGATGAGGAGGACCACACCGACATCGTGTGAGCAGCGGCAGAGGGTGAGGAGGACCACACCGACATCGTGTGAGCAGCGGCAGAGGGTGAGGAGGACCACACCGACATCGTGTGAGCAGCGGCAGAAGGTGAGGAGGACCACACCGACATCGTGTGAGCAGCGGCAGAGGGTGAGGAGGACCACACCGACATCGTGTGAGCAGCGGCAGAGGGTGAGGAGGACCACACCGACATCGTGTGAGCAGCGGCAGAGGGTGAGGAGGACCACACCGACATCGTGTGAGCAGCGGCAGAGGGTGAGGAGGACCACACCGACATCGTGTGAGCAGCGGCAGAGGGTGAGGAGGACCACACCGACATCGTGTGAGCAGCGGCAGAGGGTGAGGAGGACCACACCGACATCGTGTGAGCATCGGCAGAGGGTGAGGAGGACCACACCGACATCGTGTGAGCAGCGGCAGAGGGTGAGGAGGACCACACCGACATCGTGTGAGCAGTGGCAGAGGGTGAGGAGGACCACACCGACATCGTGTGAGCAGCGGCAGAGGGTGAGGAGGACCACACCGACATCGTGTGAGCAGCGGCAGAGGGTGAGGAGGACCACACCGACATCGTGTGAGCAGCGGCAGAGGGTGAGGAGGACCACACCGACATCGTGTGAGCAGCGGCAGAGGGTGAGGAGGACCACACCGACATCGTGTGAGCAGCGGCAGAGGGTGAGGAGGACCACACCGACATCGTGTGAGCAGCGGCAGAGGGTGAGGAGGACCACACCGACATCGTGTGAGCAGCGGCAGAGGGTGAGGAGGACCACACCGACATCGTGTGAGCAGCGGCAGAGGGTGAGGAGGACCACACCGACATCGTGTGAGCAGCGGCAGAGGGTGAGGAGGACCACACCGACATCGTGTGAGCAGCGTCAGAGGGTGAGGAGGACCACACCGACATCGTGTGAGCATCGGCAGAGGGTGAGGAGGACCACACCGACATCGTGTGAGCAGCGGCAGAGGGTGAGGAGGACCACACCGACATCGTGTGAGCAGCGGCAGAGGGTGAGGAGGACCACACCGACATCGTGTGAGCAGCGGCAGAGGGTGAGGAGGACCACACCGACATCGTGTGAGCAGCGGCAGAGGGTGAGGAGGACCACACCGACATCGTGTGAGCATCGGCAGAGGGTGAGGAGGACCACACCGACATTGTGTGAGCAGCGGCAGAGGTTAAGGAGGACCACACCGACATCGTGTGAGCAGCGGCAGAGGGTGAGGAGGACCACACCGACATCGTGTGAGCAGCGGCAGAGGGTGAGGAGGACCACACCGACATCGTGTGAGCAGCGGCAGAGGGTGAGGAGGACCACACCGACATCGTGTGAGCAGCGGCAGAGGGTGAGGAGGACCACACCGACATCGTGTGAGCAGCGGCAGAGGGTGAGGAGGACCACACCGACATCGTGTGAGCAGCGGCAGAGGGTGAGGAGGACCACACCGACATCGTGTGAGCAGCGGCAGAGGGTGAGGAGGACCACACCGACATCGTGTGAGCAGCGGCAGAGGGTGAGGAGGACCACACCGACATCGTGTGAGCAGCGGCAGAGGGTGAGGAGGACCACACCGACATCGTGTGAGCAGCGGCAGAGGGTGAGGAGGACCACACCGACATCGTGTGAGCAGCGGCAGAGGGTGAGGAGGACCACACCGACATCGTGTGAGCAGCGGCAGAGGGTGAGGAGGACCACACCGACATCGTGTGAGCAGCGGCAGAGGGTGAGGAGGACCACACCGACATCGTGTGAGCAGCGGCAGAGGGTGAGGAGGACCACACCGACATCGTGTGAGCAGCGGCAGAGGGTGAGGAGGACCACACCGACATCGTGTGAGCAGCGGCAGAGGGTGAGGAGGACCACACCGACATCGTGTGAGCAGCGGCAGAGGGTGAGGAGGACCACACCGACATCGTGTGAGCAGCGGCAGAGGGTGAGGAGGACCACACCGACATCGTGTGAGCAGCGGCAGAGGGTGAGGAGGACCACACCGACATCGTGTGAGCAGCGGCAGAGGGTGAGGAGGACCACACCGACATCGTGTGAGCAGCGGCAGAGGGTGAGGAGGACCACACCGACATCGTGTGAGCAGCGGCAGAGGGTGAGGAGGACCACACCGACATCGTGTGAGCAGCGGCAGAGGGTGAGGAGGACCACACCGACATCGTGTGAGCAGCGGCAGAGGGTGAGGAGGACCACACCGACATCGTGTGAGCATCGGCAGAGGGTGAGGAGGACCACACCGACATCGTGTGAGCAGCGGCAGAGGGTGAGGAGGACCACACCGACATCGTGTGAGCAGCGGCAGAGGGTGAGGAGGACCACACCGACATCGTGTGAGCAGCGGCAGAGGGTGAGGAGGACCACACCGACATCGTGTGAGCAGCGGCAGAGGGTGAGGAGGACCACACCGACATCGTGTGAGCAGCGGCAGAGGGTGAGGAGGACCACACCGACATCGTGTGAGCAGCGGCAGAGGGTGAGGAGGACCACACCGACATCGTGTGAGCAGCGGCAGAGGGTGAGGAGGACCACACCGACATCGTGTGAGCAGCGGCAGAGGGTGAGGAGGACCACACCGACATCGTGTGAGCAGCGGCAGAGGGTGAGGAGGACCACACCGACATCGTGTGAGCAGCGGCAGAGGGTGAGGAGGACCACACCGACATCGTGTGAGCAGCGGCAGAGGGTGAGGAGGACCACACCGACATCGTGTGAGCAGCGGCAGAGGGTGAGGAGGACCACACCGACATCGTGTGAGCAGCGGCAGAGGGTGAGGAGGACCACACCGACATCGTGTGAGCAGCGGCAGAGGGTGAGGAGGACCACACCGACATCGTGTGAGCAGCGTCAGAGGGTGAGGAGGACCACACCGACATCGTGTGAGCATCGGCAGAGGGTGAGGAGGACCACACCGACATCGTGTGAGCAGCGGCAGAGGGTGAGGAGGACCACACCGACATCGTGTGAGCAGTGGCAGAGGGTGAGGAGGACCACACCGACATCGTGTGAGCAGCGGCAGAGGGTGAGGAGGACCACACCGACATCGTGTGAGCAGCGGCAGAGGGTGAGGAGGACCACACCGACATCGTGTGAGCAGCGTCAGAGGGTGAGGAGGACCACACCGACATCGTGTGAGCATCGGCAGAGGGTGAGGAGGACCACACCGACATCGTGTGAGCAGCGGCAGAGGGTGAGGAGGACCACACCGACATCGTGTGAGCAGCGGCAGAGGGTGAGGAGGACCACACCGACATCGTGTGAGCAGCGGCAGACATCCTGGTGGCGGTGGCAGCAGAGGACGTCCTTGTTGAGCCGGTGGGAGCAGCGGAACACATCCTATCACAGTTGATGCCGGTGAGAGCCGGGGAACATGTGACCGTACTACAGCTGCGGCCGCCTTTATCCTAATGCGGCCGGATCCGCGGCGCTCTGCTAACCGCGGCCAGATGCGGTATATTTTCTGTTTTTCCGTAGCGCTTTCCGGTATGTTAGCGCTCGGATTTTATGCTAGCCGGGGAGGTCCTCTGCTGCCACCGCCACCAGGATGTCTGCCGCTTCTCCCACAATGTCGCCGTGGTTCTCCGCAGCGGTCTTCCTCACCCTCCCTCCGCCGCCTGTAGGTAAGTGTTCTGCTGCTCTGCTCCTGCCGTTCTCCACGAGGAGGACAGAGGGAGCAGAGCGGAAATTACCCGGCACCGGTCCAGCCCCTGGAGCCGGATCCGGGTAATTTCCAGGTATCGGAACAAGTGCCGGGTAATTTCCGGGTACTCGACACATCACTAGTCTCTACCTCCTCCGCGCTGCACTGTGGTTTCATATGAAAATGGTTTCTACTTCGACATTTCAACCTCCATGTAAAGAGAAATAATTACTGGGGGAACCCTGTCCCAGAGTGAGGAAAACCCGCACGTGCTCCCCGCTCACCCCATGTGCAGGTGTGGGATTTACACAGGGGACATTCATAATGTCATGCGGTACAGTGACTAAGGTGCACTCGTCCAGGAGAGCTCAACTCCCAATCCTCACGGGCCAACCAACAGGTCAAGATTTTAGGATATCCCAGCTTCAGCACAGGTGGCTCCATCAGTGGCTCAATTGAAGACTGAGCCACTGATTGAACCACTTGTACTGAAGCAGGGATTGATTGAGCCACCTGTGCTGAAGCTGTGACTGATAGAGCCATCTGTGCTGAAGCTGAAACTGATTGAGCCACCTGTGTTGAAGCAGGGATATCCTGAGAACCTGGCCTGTTGGTGGCCCCTGTGGCAGTCACTGGAGTTGACTCCCTGCAATAGTCATTAGCAGCTGTCAGCAGCCGGTCACACAGCATAAAGCCGAGGTATTCTAGTGACTAAACTTCTCTATAACTAAATACAGAGACGGGAGAGAACAGAACTGCACCAAAAAGAGAATATGAAACAGACAGTCACACCTTGTTCTTCTCCCCGTGTGTCGTACCGCAGGCCCCTCTCTGGGGTAATAACCCCTGTGTGTGGTACCGTAGGCCCCTCTCTGAGGTAATAACCCCTGTGTGTGGTACCGTAGGCCCTCTCTGAGGTAATAACCCCTGTGTGTGGTACCGTAGGCCCCTCTCTGAGGTAATAACCCCTGTGTGTGGTACCGTAGGCCCTCTCTGAGGTAATAACCCCTGTGTGTGGTACCGTAGGCCCCTCTCTGAGGTAATAACCCCTGTGTGTGGTACCGTAGGCCCTCTCTGAGGTAATAACCCCTGTGTGTGGTACCGTAGGCCCCTCTCTGAGGTAATAACCCCTGTGTGTGGTACCGTAGGCCCTCTCTGAGGTAATAACCCCTGTGTGTGGTACCGTAGGCCCCTCTCTGAGGTAATAACCCCTGTGTGTGGTACCGTAGGCCCCTCTCTGGGGTAATAACCCCTGTGTGTGGTACCGTAGGCCCCTCTCTGAGGTAATAACCCCTGTGTGTGGTACCGTAGGCCCCTCTCTGGGGTAATAACCCCTGTGTGTGGTACCGTAGGCCCCTCTCTGAGGTAATAACCCCTGTGTGTGGTACCGTAGGCCCCTCTCTGAGGTAATAACCCCGTGTGTGGTACCGTAGGCCCCTCTCTGAGGTAATAACCCCTGTGTGTGGTACTGTAGGCCCCTCTCTGAGGTAATAACCCCTGTGTGTGGTACCGCAGGCCCCTCTCTGAGGTAATAACCCCCTGTGTGTGGTACCGCAGGCCTCTCTCTGGGATAATAACCCATGTGTGTGGTTGTTGCAGGGTACATGCAACTACACACGTGGGTTTCTTGACAAGGCTTATTTATTTAGCCTTAAAAGATATACAGTACAGCACACAAAACAAAAATAGCTTTTCATCAGCAAACAAAAAGAAAAATGGCTTTTTCTTCAGCAGACAAAACAAAACAGTTTCTCTTTAGCAGACAGTGTTAAAATCAGACAGCTACCCTTTTCTATGCAGGAGACAGACAGTTCATAATTCATGTACTTTGATAACAGACCTTGTTTAAGTAATCTCTGCATCTGCAGTAGCTTACTCCTCTCTCCTCAACAGCCAGCCCCGTGTGTCTACAGGCTGGGTTTTTAACACACCTTGATTAGGCAGCTGGAATCCAACTAATTGTCCTGAGGTTCCCAGCTGAAGTTAACCTAGTCAGTGCTGCACTGTAGACTAGACAAAGGTTTTCCAGGCATATAGCTGGTGGCTTTTGTTTACCCTGTCACATTCCTCCCCTGTAAGTGTGTGGCTGGGGCTACGCACGGCTGAAGCCCGACCATCCACCCCTTCTCTAGAAAAGAAATCAGCATTTGCGTTCTCTTTTCCCGGCCTGTGCTGAATCTCAAATGAGAAGGGTTGGAGGGCCATATACCACCTAGTCAACCTAGCATTGGAATCCTTCATACTATTTAACCACTTCAGTGGAGCATGATCCGTCACCAAAGTAAAATGGACGCCTGCCAGGTAATGCCTCAAAGCCTCGATTGCCCACTTTACTGCGAGGCACTCTTTCTCAATCAATGAGTAGTTTTTTTCCCTCGGGAACAATTTCCTACTCAGGAAAAGGATAGGGTGTTCAACTCCCTCAAACTGTTGTGACAACACTGCCCCTAGCCCTATCTCTGATGCATCTGTTTGCACTATAAAAGGGCTGTTGAAGTCCGGGCTTCTAAGGATGGGACCCTCTGATAGACACCTTTTTATGTCCTCAAAGGCTCTCTGACAATCCCTTGACTATACCACTTGTGTAGGGGCACACTTTTTTGTGAGGTCCGTTAAAGGGGCTGCCACTTCCGAATAGTTGGGGATGAACCGCCGGTAGTACCCTGCTAAACACAGCAGAGAGCGTACAGTACCTGCGTTTTGGTTTGGGGGGTCGGAACTTCTTTCAGGGCAACTACCTTGTCGGCTGTGGCCTTACTTTTCCACCTCCCACTGCATACCCTAAGTATTTAGTTTCCGCCTTACCCAGGGCACATTTCTTAGGGTTGGCTGTGAGCCCTGCCTCTCAGAGATTTGAGGACCGCTTTCAGCCTATTTAGATGGGCCCGCCAGTGTTTACTATAAATGACAATGTCATCTAGGTAGGCTGCGGCATAAGTCCTATGGGGCCTCAGTACCTTATCCATGAGTCTCTGAAATGTGGCTGGGGCTCCATGCAGTCCAAATGGCATTGTCACAAACTGGTATAAACCCATGGGAGTGGCAAAGGCTGTTTTGCATTTGGACTTTTCCTCTAAGGGTGTTTGCCAGTATCCTTTTGTCAAGTCTAGCGTGGATATATATTCCGCGTTACCAAGGGCGTCAATTAATTCGTCCACCCTTGGCATCGGATATGCGTCAAACTTGGATACCGCATTAACCTTTCGGAGGTCCACACAAAATCTTACCTTCCCATCGGGTTTAGGGACCATAATTAGTGGACTACACCACTCACTGCATGATTCCTCAATCACTCCTAAGTGTAACATTTCTTGTACCTCCTTCTCCACCAGAGCCCTACGACTTTCAGGCAACCTATAAGGACGGGAACGTACTTTTACCCCAGGTGCTGTCTCGATCGCATGGGAAATTAAGTTAGTTTGTCCTGGTAAGTCAGAAAAAACATCATGGAATTGTGTAATTATTGCTAACAAGTCCCCTTTTTGTTCAGAGGACAACTATTTACCCATAGGGATTTTATCATCACTCACGATGTTCTCCCGTGGAGGCTGAGGACCCAAGTCCGTTTCCTCCTCCACCGGTGGATGAATAGAGACCGCTGCATCTTCCAGGGTTTCAGCAAGTTCACATGGTAAATTTGTTTACCCTTCCTGGACCCTGGTTGAGCGATCTCGTAATCCACATCACCCGTACGGCGGAGTACTTAGAATGGGCCCTGCCATTTGGCCAGGAGTTTACTCTCGCAACTGGGTAACAATAACATCACCTGGTCTCCCGGGTGAAACACTCTCATGCGAGCATTCTGATTGTAATGTCTCTCCTGACTGTCCTGGGCTGATCTAAGATTCTCCCTGGCAAAATGGCCGACCACATCTAGGCGCTTCCTAAGGTCTAGTACATATTGCAGGGTATTCTTAGAAGGGGACCGCTGTTCCTTCCAGGACTCCTTCAGGAGGTCTAGGATACCCCGGGGTTGGCGGCCATAGAGCAATTCAAATGGAGAGAATCCCGTGGAGGCCTAGGGAACTTCCCGCACTGCAAACAGCAGAAAAGGGAGAAGTTCATCCCAGGCTCTCTTCTCTGAATCTACAAATTTCCTCAGCATCCCTTTTAGAGTTCAGTTAAATCTTTCCACCAATCCGTCAGTCTGTGGATGGTAGACCGATGTCCGAACAGACTTGACCTCTAGTAACTTTAAGACATCCTGCATCAGTTTAGCCATGAAATTTGTACCTTGGTCTGTCAACATAACCTGGGGAAGTCCAACCCGTGAGAACAGCTCCAACAACTTGTTGGCTACTTGCTTCGCCGTTGCTGTTCTCAGGGGAAACGCCTCAGGATATCTTGTTGCATAATCAACAATTACAAGAATAAACCTGTGCCCTTTCGAAGAAGGTTCTAGAGGTCCTACCAAGTCTACCCCAATCCTCTCAAAGGGAACTGACACCAAGGTTAGAGGAACCAAAGGGGCTGGTTTTTGTCCTTTTGGACTAGTTAGCTGGCACTCCGGACATGCTGCACATAGCTTAGCAATATCACTATGCATCCCTGGCCAATAGAATCGGGATGAAATACGGTCCAATGTTTTATCCCTGCCCAGGTGACCACCCCAAGGGACAGTATGGGCTAGAGTGAACACAGATTTAACAAACGCCTTGGGAACCAATATCTGTCTGGTGACCTCCCCTGTTTGTGTCTGCCTATTCACCCTATATAGGATATCCTTTGATAGCTCAAAATGGGGGAATACTATCACCCCCTGTGCATCTAAAATCTGTTCATCAATTTTCACCACCTTGTCATACTGTCTCGCAAGGACTGGGTCTTCCCTTTGCTTCTGGCGAAAGTCAGGGAGGTACAGGTCTGGTAAATCTCCAGGGCCCATATCCCCCTCCCTTTGGCCATCTCCAGCCATCACTTGTGACCTCTGACTACTAGAATGGTCACCTTGAGACCCAGATTTCTGCAACCAGTCCTGTTTGTCAGAGCGTCTTTGCTTCCGAGTCTTTTGAACCCGGTGTCTACTGGGAAAAAGGTCCGCCGAGAAGGGGAACAGTTTGCCAGGGTTTTCCTGAGCCCTAGAAGGGGGCTCCTCGTGAGAGACTGGAGCCATTAGGTCTGAAAAGAAAGGCCAGTCCCGGCCGAGCACAACGGGGGCAGGGAGCCAAGGAGCGACTCCTACTTCGAGGTAAGCCTCCTGCCCTTTTACCTGTAGCCGGATTTTGGCCGTCGGATAGCGTTTTACATCGCCGTGTATACATTCTATGCTCCATGGGGAGTCAAAAGAACACACGTTAGGCGGTAACAGTTTCTGGAGGACCAGAGTTTTCCCAGAGCCCGAATCTACAAGGGCCTGGACGGTTTTTCCCCCAATCAGGGCTGGAAGTAGCCAGGGCTTGTAATTTTCTCCAGTAAAGGCCGAAGCGACGGTCCTGCTGAATGAACAATCCATCAGTGGACAGTCCACATACCGGTGGCCTTGTTCTCCGCAGGCGGAACATGGAGAGGGTTCCCTCACAGGAGGGGGCTGTGGATAGCGCTCCGCTGGACCGGTTACTGGAGACCAGGCATCTGGTGGGTCCTGTGGGCGACGTCCTCGGAAGTTCCTCTCATTTTGCGACGAGCCGACATCAGGAAGGAGATGAGTCTCGGCGGAGACCAGCATTTGGACTCCGTCTTTGCTGGAACGACTGCTCCTTCCGTTGAATTTGGCGGTTGCGTATGGACGGGCCGTAGGTTCCCGTTGATCCGATCTCCCTCTTTGGGCGTCCGCAAGTGCCGGTGGAGTCGGGTCCTGGACACTCGCCTGCTGCTCAGCCCCAAGGAAGTTCTCCACGAGTTGGACCGCCAAAGCTAGGGTTTCAGCAGAGTGGCGTTTTACCCATGAGCGTGCGGAAGGGGGTATTATTTGTAGAAATTGTTCCAAAACCACCTGCTCAAGAATTGCCTCCTTAGTGCACTCCTCGGGTTGTATCCAGCGTGTACACAAGTCCAATAACCGCTGTGCGAGGACCCGGGGTCTCATCTTAGCGGTGTACTTCATGTTCCGGATCTGTTGCCGGTAGGTCTCTGGGGTGAGACCTAAGCGATCCAGTATGGCGGCTTTTACTTGTCAGTAGTCCATTGCCTGATCTGTAGGGAGGCCCTGATATGAGGCCTGGGCTTCTCCTATGAGGAGCGGGGCCAAAGCAGTTGCCCAGCGATCTGCAGCCCAGCCCTGAGCTTCGGCGACTCTTTCAAATGTCAGTAAAAAAGCCTCTGGATCCTCGTTAGGAGCCATTTTCCTCAGGAGTATCGGGGGGTTTGCTTGCAAGTTCTGGACTGGCAGACCCCTGGAATTGGGTCAGCAGCTTGGCCATTCGCTCATCCTGTGCTGCCTGCTGCTGAGCTACGAGCTGGGTTTGCTGCTGCAATAGTCTTTCATCTCTCTCTGCTTGCAGCCGGGCCTGTTCCTGCATTAACTGTCCCTGCTGTTTGGTCTGCTCGCACAAAAACTCTTAAAAAAATTCTTCCATTTTTTTCATTCTTGTGTGTATGTGTGTGTGTGGCCCTTAACTGCAGGGGCCTTTCAAAATCCCACTGCTGCCACCATATGTTGCAGGGTACATGCAACTACACACGTGGGTTTCTTGACAAGGCTTATTTATTTAGCCTTAAAAGATATAGAGCACACAAAACAAAAATAGCTTTTCATCAGCAAACAAAAAGAAAAATGGCTTTTTCTTCAGCAGACAAAACAAAACAGTTTCTCTTTAGCAGACAGTGTTAAAATCAGGCAGCTACCCTTTTCTATGCAGGAGACAGACAGTTCATAATTCATGTACTTTGATAACAGACCTTGTTTCAGTAATCTCTGTAGTAGCTTACTCCTCTCTCCTCAACAGCCAGCCCCATGTGTTTACAGCCTGGGTTTTTAACACACCTTGATTAGGCAGCTGGGATCCAACTAATTGTCCTGAGGTTCCCAGCTGAAGTTAACCTAGTCAGTGCTGCACTGTAGACTAGACATAGGTTTTCCAGGCATATAGCTGGTGGCTTTTATTTCCCCTGTCACAGTGGTACCGTAGGCCCCTCTCTGGGGTAATAACCCCTGTGTGTGGTACAGTAGGCCCCTCTCTGAGGTAATAACACTCCCCGACCAAAATAGCGGATACAGTAAATGGAGCATATTCCAAATGGCTTCTCCAGAACTTCATTAAGATGCTGTCTCCTCATGTAACGTGTTTGTATAGGCAGCGTACAGCCTCAAAGTGTGGGTGTATACACAGGGGGTACCGCAAAGCACAGTAATAATACTAATAATAATACTACTACAATGAAACGCAGGTTCCCTTATCTTACCTGATAAATTCAACAATGCTCACCGCTGAGTTTGATGAATCCCATGCTGTTCTCTGGGAGAGAAATCTCATGCTATGTTTGATGAATCCCATGCAGTTCTCTGGGAGAGAAATTTCTCTGCTGTGTTTGATTAATCCCATGCTGTTCTCTGGGACAGAAATCTCATGCTGTATTTAATGAATCCCATGCTGTTCTCTGGGAGAGAAATCTCATGCTGTGTTTGATGAATCCCATGCTGTTCTCTGGGACAGAAATCTCATGCTGTATTTAATGAATCCCATGCTGTTCTCTGGGAGAGAAATCTCATGCTGTGTTTGATGAATCCCATGCTGTTCTCTGGGAGAGAGGGTGTTATTCATAGTGTGTCCCTTGTATTATTCTTTGTGTGTCATGTGTGTTATTCTTTGTGTGTCCCATGTGTTACTGCGGTAACGTACATGCATGGTGCTATATAAAGATATAAAGCACATGGATGGTGCTATATAAAGCACATGGATGGTGCTATATAAAGCACATGGATGGTGCTATATAAAGATATATATACAGTAGTTATGTCAGTGAGTACACAGTTAAACCAGCGCCACCTTGAGCTGTGCGTGTGAATGACAGGAGGCAGTAAGAGAATGGAACACAGATGTATGTATGTATTTATATAGCGCCATTAATGTACGTAGCCTGTCACAGCGGTAATACACACGACAATCATATAAATAACACATAATATAAATAACACAAAGGGGAGAAGCGCTTCAGACATAAAAGTAACATTTCGGAAAAGGAGTCCCTGCTCCAAGGACGCCCAGAGAGGTAACATCGGTATACACATACACGCCCAGAGAGGTAATACCGGTATACACATACATGTCCAGAGAGGTAATACCGGTATACACATACACGCCAAGAGCGGTAATACCGGTATACACATACACGCCCAGAGAGGTAATACCGGTATACACATACACGCCCAGAGATGTAATACCGGTATACACACACACACACCCAGAGAGGTAATACCGGTGTACACACACGCCCAGAGAGGTAATACCGGTATACACGCACACGCCCAGAGAGGTAATACCGGTATACACACCCAGAGAGGTAATACCGGTATACACATACACGCCCAGAGAGGTAATACCGGTATACACATACACGCCCAGAGAGGTAATACCGGTATACACATACACGCCCTGAGAGGTAATACCGGTATACACATACACGCCCACAGAGGTAATACCGGTATACACATACACGTCCAGAGAGGTAATACCGGTATACACACACACGCCCAGAGACGTAATACCGGTATACACATACACGCCCAGAGAGGTAATACCGGTATACACATACACGCCCAGAGAGATAATACCGGTATACACATACACGCCCAGAGAGGTAATACCGGTATACACATACACGCCCAGAGAGGTAATACCAGAATACACATACACGCCCAGAGAGGTAATACCGGTATACACATACACGTCCAGAGAGGTAATACCGGAATACACATACACGCCCAGAGAGGTAATTCCGGTATACACATACACGCTCAGAGAGGTAATACCGGTATACACGCACACGCCCAGAGAGGTAATACCGGTATACACACCCAGAGAGGTAATACCGGTATACACATACACGCCCAGAGAGGTAATACCGGTATACACATACACGCCCAGAGAGGTAATACCGGTATACACATACACGCCCTGAGAGGTAATACCGGTATACACATACACGCCCACAGAGGTAATACCGGTATACACATACACGTCCAGAGAGGTAATACCGGTATACACACACACGCCCAGAGACGTAATACCGGTATACACATACACGCCCAGAGAGGTAATACCGGTATACACATACACGCCCAGAGAGATAATACCGGTATACACATACACGCCCAGAGAGGTAATACCGGTATACACATACACGCCCAGAGAGGTAATACCAGAATACACATACACGCCCAGAGAGGTAATACCGGTATACACATACACGTCCAGAGAGGTAATACCGGAATACACATACACGCCCAGAGAGGTAATTCCGGTATACACATACACGCTCAGAGAGGTAATACCGGTATACACATACACGCCCAG
Organism: Ascaphus truei; assembly: GCF_040206685.1. Classification (NCBI taxonomy): domain Eukaryota; kingdom Metazoa; phylum Chordata; class Amphibia; order Anura; family Ascaphidae; genus Ascaphus; species Ascaphus truei. The sequence goes on from NC_134500.1 coordinate 32,767,985, forward strand.
AGAGGTAATACCGGTATACACATATACGCCCAGAGAGGTAATACCGGTATACACATACACGCCCAGAGAGGTAACACCTGTATACACATACACGCCCAGAGAGGTAACACCGGTATACACATACACTCCCAGAGAGGTAATACCGGTAGACACATACACGCCCAGAGAGGTAATACCGGTATACACATACACGCCCAGAGAGGTAATACCGGTATACACATACACGCCCAGAGAGGTAATACCGGTATACACATACACGCCCAGAGAGGTAACACCTGTATACACATACACGCCCAGAGAGGTAACACCGGTATACACATACACTCCCAGAGAGGTAACACCGGTATACACATACACGCCCAGAGAGGTAATACCGGTATACACATATACGCCCAGAGAGGTAATACCGGTATACACATACACGCCCAGAGAGGTAACACCGGTATACACATACACGCCCAGAGAGGTAATACCGGTATACACATATACGCCCAGAGAGGTAATACCGGTATACACATACACGCCCAGAGAGGTAATACCGGTATACACATACACGCTCAGAGAGGTAATACCGGTATACACATACACGCCCAGAGAGGTAATACCGGTATACACATACACGCTCAGAGAGGTAATACCGGTATACACATACACGCTCAGAGAGGTAATACCGGTATACACATACACGCCCAGAGAGATAATACCGGTATACACATACATGCCCAGAGAGGTAATACCGGTATTCACATACACGCCCAGAGAGGTAATACCGGTATACACATACACGCCCACAGAGGTAATACCGGTATACACATACACGTCCAGAGAGGTAATACCGGTATACACACACACGCCCAGAGACGTAATACCGGTATACACATACACGCCCAGAGAGGTAATACCGGTATACACATACACGCCCAGAGAGATAATACCGGTATACACATACACGCCCAGAGAGGTAATACCGGTATACACATACACGTCCAGAGAGGTAATACCAGAATACACATACACGCCCAGAGAGGTAATACCGGTATACACATACACGTCCAGAGAGGTAATACCGGAATACACATACACGCCCAGAGAGGTAATTCCAGTATACACATACACGCTCAGAGAGGTAATACCGGTATACACATACACGCCCAGAGAGGTAATACCGGTATACACATATACGCCCAGAGAGGTAATACCAGTATACACATACACGCCAAGAGAGGTAACACCTGTATACACATACACGCCCAGAGAGGTAACACCGGTATACACATACACTCCCAGAGAGGTAATACCGGTAGACACATATACGCCCAGAGAGGTAATACCGGTATACACATACACGCCCAGAGAGGTAATACCGGTATACACATATACGCCCAGAGAGGTAATACCGGTATACACATACACGCCCAGAGAGGTAACACCTGTATACACATACACGCCCAGAGAGGTAACACCGGTATACACATACACTCCCAGAGAGGTAATACCGGTATACACATATACGCCCAGAGAGGTAATACCGGTATACACATACACGCCCAGAGAGGTAACACCGGTATACACATACACGCCCAGAGAGGTAATACCGGTATACACATATACGCCCAGAGAGGTAATACCGGTATACACATACTTACCCAGAGAGGTAATACCGGTATACACATACTTACCCAGAGAGGTAATACCGGTATACACATACACCCCCAGAGAGGTAATACCGGTATACACATACACGCCCAGAGAGGTAATACCGGTATACACATACACGCCCAGAGACGTAATACCGGTATACACATACACTCCCAGAGAGGTAATACCGGTATACACATACACGCCCAGAGAGGTAATACCGGTATACACATACACGCCCAGAGAGGTAATACCGGTATACACATACACGCTCAGAGAGGTAATACCGGTATACACATACACTCCCAGAGAGGTAATACCGGTATACACATACACGCCCAGAGAGGTAATACCGGTATACACACACACGCCCAGAGAAGTAATACCGGTATACACATACACGCCCAGAGAGGTAATACCGGTATACACACACACACCCAGAGAGGTAATACCGGTATACACATACACGTCCAGAGAGGATATACCTGTATACACATACATGCCCAGAGAGGTAATACCGGTATACACATACACGTCCAGAGAGGATATACCTGTATACACATACACGCCCAGAGAGGTAATACCGGTATACACATACCCGCCCAGAGAGGTAATACCGGTATACACATACACGCCCAGAGAGGTAATACCGGTATACACATACACGCCAGAGAGGTAATACCGGTATACACACACACGCCCAGAGACGTAATACCGGTATACACATACACGCCCAGAGAGGTAATACCGGTATACACATACACGCCCAGAGAGATAATACCGGTATACACATACACGCCCAGAGAGGTAATACCGGTATACACATACACGCCCAGAGAGGTAATACCAGAATACACATACACGCCCAGAGAGGTAATACCGGTATACACATACACGTCCAGAGAGGTAATACCGGAATACACATACACGCCCAGAGAGGTAATTCCGGTATACACATACACGCTCAGAGAGGTAATACCGGTATACACATACACGCCCAGAGAGGTAATACCGGTATACACATATACGCCCAGAGAGGTAATACCGGTATACACATACACGCCCAGAGAGGTAACACCTGTATACACATACACGCCCAGAGAGGTAACACCGGTATACACATACACTCCCAGAGAGGTAATACCGGTAGACACATACACGCCCAGAGAGGTAATACCGGTATACACATACACGCCCAGAGAGGTAATACCGGTATACACATACACGCCCAGAGAGGTAATACCGGTATACACATACACGCCCAGAGAGGTAACACCTGTATACACATACACGCCCAGAGAGGTAACACCGGTATACACATACACTCCCAGAGAGGTAACACCGGTATACACATACACGCCCAGAGAGGTAATACCGGTATACACATATACGCCCAGAGAGGTAATACCGGTATACACATACACGCCCAGAGAGGTAACACCGGTATACACATACACGCCCAGAGAGGTAATACCGGTATACACATATACGCCCAGAGAGGTAATACCGGTATACACATACACGCCCAGAGAGGTAATACCGGTATACACATACACGCTCAGAGAGGTAATACCGGTATACACATACACGCCCAGAGAGGTAATACCGGTATACACATACACGCTCAGAGAGGTAATACCGGTATACACATACACGCTCAGAGAGGTAATACCGGTATACACATACACGCCCAGAGAGATAATACCGGTATACACATACATGCCCAGAGAGGTAATACCGGTATTCACATACACGCCCAGAGAGGTAATACCGGTATACACATACACGCCCACAGAGGTAATACCGGTATACACATACACGTCCAGAGAGGTAATACCGGTATACACACACACGCCCAGAGACGTAATACCGGTATACACATACACGCCCAGAGAGGTAATACCGGTATACACATACACGCCCAGAGAGATAATACCGGTATACACATACACGCCCAGAGAGGTAATACCGGTATACACATACACGTCCAGAGAGGTAATACCAGAATACACATACACGCCCAGAGAGGTAATACCGGTATACACATACACGTCCAGAGAGGTAATACCGGAATACACATACACGCCCAGAGAGGTAATTCCAGTATACACATACACGCTCAGAGAGGTAATACCGGTATACACATACACGCCCAGAGAGGTAATACCGGTATACACATATACGCCCAGAGAGGTAATACCAGTATACACATACACGCCAAGAGAGGTAACACCTGTATACACATACACGCCCAGAGAGGTAACACCGGTATACACATACACTCCCAGAGAGGTAATACCGGTAGACACATATACGCCCAGAGAGGTAATACCGGTATACACATACACGCCCAGAGAGGTAATACCGGTATACACATATACGCCCAGAGAGGTAATACCGGTATACACATACACGCCCAGAGAGGTAACACCTGTATACACATACACGCCCAGAGAGGTAACACCGGTATACACATACACTCCCAGAGAGGTAATACCGGTATACACATATACGCCCAGAGAGGTAATACCGGTATACACATACACGCCCAGAGAGGTAACACCGGTATACACATACACGCCCAGAGAGGTAATACCGGTATACACATATACGCCCAGAGAGGTAATACCGGTATACACATACTTACCCAGAGAGGTAATACCGGTATACACATACTTACCCAGAGAGGTAATACCGGTATACACATACACCCCCAGAGAGGTAATACCGGTATACACATACACGCCCAGAGAGGTAATACCGGTATACACATACACGCCCAGAGACGTAATACCGGTATACACATACACTCCCAGAGAGGTAATACCGGTATACACATACACGCCCAGAGAGGTAATACCGGTATACACATACACGCCCAGAGAGGTAATACCGGTATACACATACACGCTCAGAGAGGTAATACCGGTATACACATACACTCCCAGAGAGGTAATACCGGTATACACATACACGCCCAGAGAGGTAATACCGGTATACACACACACGCCCAGAGAAGTAATACCGGTATACACATACACGCCCAGAGAGGTAATACCGGTATACACACACACACCCAGAGAGGTAATACCGGTATACACATACACGTCCAGAGAGGATATACCTGTATACACATACATGCCCAGAGAGGTAATACCGGTATACACATACACGTCCAGAGAGGATATACCTGTATACACATACACGCCCAGAGAGGTAATACCGGTATACACATACACCCCCAGAGAGGTAATACCGGTATACACATACACGTCCAGAGAGGTAATACCGGAATACACATACACGTCCAGAGAGGTAATACCGGTATACACATACAAGCCCAGAGAGGTAATACCGGTATACACATACACGCCCAGAGAGGTAATACCGGTATACACATACACGCCCAGAGAGGTAATACCGGTATACACATACACGCTCAGAGAGGTAATACCGGTATACACATACACGCCCAGAGAGGTAATACCGGTATACACATACACGCTCAGAGAGGTAATACCGGTATACACATACACGCTCAGAGAGGTAATACCGGTATACACATACACGCCCAGAGAGATAATACCGGTATACACATACATGCCCAGAGAGGTAATACCGGTATTCACATACACGCCCAGAGAGGTAATACCGGTATACACATACACGCCCAGAGAGGTAATACCGGTATACACATACACGCTCAGAGAGGTAATACCGGTATACACATACACTCCCAGAGAGGTAATACCGGTATACACATACACGCCCAGAGAGGTAATACCGGTATACACACACACGCCCAGAGAAGTAATACCGGTATACACATACACGCCCAGAGAGGTAATACCGGTATACACACACACACCCAGAGAGGTAATACCGGTATACACATACACGTCCAGAGAGGATATACCTGTATACACATACACGCCCAGAGAGGTAATACCGGTATACACATACACGTCCAGAGAGGATATACCTGTATACACATACACGCCCAGAGAGGTAATACCGGTATACACATACACGTCCAGAGAGGTAATACCGGTATACACATACACGTCCAGAGAGGTAATACCGGTATACACACACACACCCAGAGAGGTAATACCGGTATACACATACACGTCCAGAGAGGATATACCTGTATACACATACACGCCCAGAGAGGTAATACCGGTATACACATACACGTCCAGAGAGGATATACCTGTATACACATACACGCCCAGAGAGGTAATACCGGTATACACATACACGTCCAGAGAGGTAATACCGGTATACACATACACGTCCAGAGAGGTAATACCGGTATACACATACACCCCCAGAGAGGTAATACCGGTATACACATACACGTCCAGAGAGGTAATACCGGAATACACATACACGTCCAGAGAGGTAATACCGGTATACACATACAAGCCCAGAGAGGTAATACCGGTACACGCCCAGAGAGGTAATACCGGTATACACATACACGCCCAGAGAGGTAATACCGGTATACACATACACGCTCAGAGAGGTAATACCGGTATACACATACACGCCCAGAGAGGTAATACCGGTATACACATACACGCTCAGAGAGGTAATACCGGTAGACACATACACGCTCAGAGAGGTAATACCGGTATACACATACACGCCCAGAGAGATAATACCGGTATACACATACATGCCCAGAGAGGTAATACCGGTATTCACATACACGCCCAGAGAGGTAATACCGGTATACACATACACGCCCAGAGAGGTAATACCGGTATACACATACACGCTCAGAGAGGTAATACCGGTATACACATACACTCCCAGAGAGGTAATACCGGTATACACATACACGCCCAGAGAGGTAATACCGGTATACACACACACGCCCAGAGAAGTAATACCGGTATACACATACACGCCCAGAGAGGTAATACCGGTATACACACACACACCCAGAGAGGTAATACCGGTATACACATACACGTCCAGAGAGGATATACCTGTATACACATACACGCCCAGAGAGGTAATACCGGTATACACATACACGTCCAGAGAGGATATACCTGTATACACATACACGCCCAGAGAGGTAATACCGGTATACACATACACGTCCAGAGAGGTAATACCGGTATACACATACACGTCCAGAGAGGTAATACCGGTATACACATACACCCCCAGAGAGGTAATACCGGTATACACATACACGTCCAGAGAGGTAATACCGGAATACACATACACGTCCAGAGAGGTAATACCGGTATACACATACAAGCCCAGAGAGGTAATACCGGTATACACATACACGTCCAGAGAGGATATACCTGTATACACATACACGCCCAGAGAGGTAATACCGGTATACACATACACGTCCAGAGAGGTAATACCGGTATACACATACACGTCCAGAGAGGTAATACCGGTATACACATACACCCCCAGAGAGGTAATACCGGTATACACATACACGCTCAGAGAGGTAATACCGGTATACACATACACGCCCAGAGAGGTAATACCGGTATACACATACATGCCCAGAGAGGTAATACCGGTATTCACATACACGCCCAGAGAGGTAATACCAGAATACACATACACGCCCAGAGAGGTAATACCGGTATACACATACACGTCCAGAGAGGTAATACCGGAATACACATACACGCCCAGAGAGGTAATTCCGGTATACACATACACGCTCAGAGAGGTAATACCGGTATACACATACACGCCCAGAGAGGTAATACCGGTATACACATACACGCCCAGAGAGGTAACACCGGTATACACATACACGCCCAGAGAGGTAACACCTGTATACACATACACGCCCAGAGAGGTAACACCGGTATACACATACACTCCCAGAGAGGTAATACCGGTAGACACATATACGCCCAGAGAGGTAATACCGGTATACACATACACGCCCAGAGAGGTAATACCGGTATACACATATACGCCCAGAGAGGTAATACCGGTATACACATACACGCCCAGAGAGGTAACACCTGTATACACATACACGCCCAGAGAGGTAACACCGGTATACACATACACTCCCAGAGAGGTAATACCGGTATACACATATACGCCCAGAGAGGTAATACCGGTATACACATACACGCCCAGAGAGGTAACACCGGTATACACATACACGCCCAGAGAGGTAATACCGGTATACACATACACGCCCAGAGAGGTAATACCGGTATACACACACACGCCCAGAGAAGTAATACCGGTATACACATACACGCCCAGAGAGGTAATACCGGTATACACACACACACCCAGAGAGGTAATACCGGTATACACATACACGTCCAGAGAGGATATACCTGTATACACATACACGCCCAGAGAGGTAATACCGGTATACACATACACGTCCAGAGAGGATATACCTGTATACACATACACGCCCAGAGAGGTAATACCGGTATACACATACACGTCCAGAGAGGTAATACCGGTATACACATACACGTCCAGAGAGGTAATACCGGTATACACATACACCCCCAGAGAGGTAATACCGGTATACACATACACGTCCAGAGAGGTAATACCGGAATACACATACACGTCCAGAGAGGTAATACCGGTATACACATACAAGCCCAGAGAGGTAATACCGGTATACACATACACGCCCAGAGAGGTAATACCGGTATACACATACACGCCCAGAGAGGTAATACCGGTATACACATACACGCTCAGAGAGGTAATACCGGTATACACATACACGCCCAGAGAGGTAATACCGGTATACACATACACGCTCAGAGAGGTAATACCGGTATACACATACACGCTCAGAGAGGTAATACCGGTATACACATACACGCCCAGAGAGATAATACCGGTATACACATACATGCCCAGAGAGGTAATACCGGTATTCACATACACGCCCAGAGAGGTAATACTGGTATACACATACACGCCCAGAGAGGTAATACCGGTATACACATACACGCCCAGAGAGGTAATACCGGTATACACATACACGCCCAGAGAGGTAATACCGGTATACACATACACGCCCAGAGACGTAATACCGGTATACACACACACGCCCAGAGAAGTAATACCGGTATACACACACACACCCAGAGAGGTAATACCGGTATACACATACACGTCCAGAGAGGATATACCTGTATACACATACACGCCCAGAGAAGTAATACCGGTATACACATACACGTCCAGAGAGGATATACCTGTATACACATACACGCCCAGAGAGGTAATACCGGTATACACATACACGTCCAGAGAGGATATACCTGTATACACATACACGCCCAGAGAGGTAATACCGGTATACACATACACGTCCAGAGAGGTAATACCGGTATACACATACACGTCCAGAGAGGTAATACCGGTATACACATACACCCCCAGAGAGGTAATACCGGTATACACATACACGTCCAGAGAGGTAATACCGGAATACACATACACGTCCAGAGAGGTAATACCGGTATACACATACAAGCCCAGAGAGGTAATACCGGTATACACATACACGCCCAGAGAGGTAATACCGGTATACACATACACGCCCAGAGAGGTAATACCGGTATACACATACACGCTCAGAGAGGTAATACCGGTATACACATACACGCCCAGAGAGGTAATACCGGTATACACATACACGCTCAGAGAGGTAATACCGGTATACACATACACGCTCAGAGAGGTAATACCGGTATACACATACACGCCCAGAGAGATAATACCGGTATACACATACATGCCCAGAGAGGTAATACCGGTATTCACATACACGCCCAGAGAGGTAATACTGGTATACATATACATGTCCAGTATTACCTCTCATTTTTTACTGGACAGTGTCCAAATACAGGACAGTCCGGTTCAATACTTGACACCTGGCACCCCTATTATAAGGACGCAGCACTTTGTTTTACATCTATAAACGCCTCCCCAGTCTGCAAACTGCAAAATGACCACGAGCAAAGTCACGGCTACTGTACTAGAGAGGGGAGAGAGGAGGGGAAGGGAGAGGGAGGGAAAGGAGAGGGAGAGAGGAGAGAGAGGGAGGAGAGAGGAGGGGGGCGAGAGAGGGGGGCGAAAGAGGGCGGAGAGAGAGAGGGCGGAGAGAGAGGGCGGAAGAGAGAGGGGGGCGAGAGAGAGGGCGGAGAGAGAGAGATGGGGAGGGAGAGGATGGAGAGGGAGAGGATGGGGAGGGAGAGAGAGGGATGGGGAGGGGAGAGAGGGTGGGGAGGGAGAGAGAGGGTGGGGAGGGAGAGAGAGGGTGGGGAGGGAAGAGAGAGGGTGGAGGGAGGGAGAGAGAGCGGTGGGAGGGAGAGAGAGGGTGGGGAGGGAGAGAGAGGGTGGGGAGGGAGAGAGAGGGTGGGGAGGGAGATAGAGGGGTGGGGAGGGAGAGAGAGGATGGGGAGGGAGAAAGAGGATGGGGAGGGAGAAAGAGGATGGGGAGGGAGAGAAAGAGGGTGGGGAGGGAGAGAGAGAGGAGGGTGGGGAGGGAGAGAGAGAGGATGGGGAGGGGAGAGAGAGAGGATGGGGAGGAACATAGAGGATGGGGAGGGAAGGAGTCGGGAGAGAAGAGAGGATGGGGAGGGAGGAGAGAGAGAGAGGGTGGGGGGAGGGAGAGAAGAGGGTGGGGGGAGGGAGAGAGAGGGTGGGGGGAGGGAGAGAGAGGATGGGGGGAGGAGAGAGAGAGGATGGGGGGAGGAGAGAGAGGATGGGGGGAGGGAGAGAGAGGATGGGGGGGAGGGAGAGAGAGGGTGGGGGGAGGGAGAGAGAGGGTGGGGGAAAAGGAGAAAGAGGGTGGGGGGGGTGAGTGAGGGTGGGGGGAGAGAGAGCGAGGGAGAGAGAGAGGGTGGGGGGGAGGGAGAGGATGGGGAGAGAGAGGATGGGGGGAGGGAGGGAGAGGATGGGGGGAGGGAGGGAGAGGATGGGGGGAGGGAGAGAGAGGATGGGGGGAGGGAGAGAGAGGATGGGGGGAGGGAGAGAGAGGATGGGGGGGAGGGAGAGAGAGAGGGTGGGGGGAGGGGGAGAGGGTGGTGGGAGGATGAGAGAGGGTGGGGGGAGGGAGAGAGGGGGGAGGGGGGAGGGAGGGAGAGAGGGTGAGGGGGAGGGAGAGGTGGGGGGGAGGGAGAGGGTGGAGGGAGGGGGAGGAAAGAGGGTGGGGGAGAGGGGGAGAGAGAGGGTAGGGGGGGAGGGGGGAGAGAGAGGGTGGGGGGGAGGGGGAGGGGGAGGGAGAGGGTGGGGGTGAGGGGGAGGGGGAGGTGTGAGGGGGAGAGGGTGGGAGGGGGAGGGATGAGGGTGGGGGGAGGGGGGAGGGAGAGGGGTGGGGGGGTGAGGGGGGGAGAAAGAGGGTGGGGGGGGAGGGGGAGAAAGAGGGGGGGAGGGGAGAAAGAGGGTGGGGGGGAGGGGGAGAAAGAGGGTGGGGGGGAGGGGGGAGAAAGAGGGTGGGGGGGGAGGGGGAGAAAGAGGGTGGGGGGAGATGGAGAAAGAGGGTGGGGGGGGAGATGGAGAAAGAGGGTGGGGGGAGATGGAGAAAGAGGGTGGGGGGAGGGTGAGAAAGAGGGGTGGGGGGAGAGGGGGGAGGAAAGAGGGTGGGGGGGGAGAAGAGGGTGGGGGGGAGGGGAGGGAGAAAGAGGGTGGGGGGGAGGGAGGGAGAGAGAGAGGGTTGCGGGGGGGAGAGAGAGAGAGGGTGGGGCGAGAGAGAGAGAGGGTGGGGGGGAGAGAGAGAGAGGGTGGGGGGGAGAGAGAGAGGGTGGGGGGAGAGGGGAGGAGAGGGAGTGGGGGGGAGGGAGAGAGGGGTGGGGGGAAGGGAAAGGGTGGGGGGGAGGGAAAGGGTGGAGGGGAGGGAGAGGGTGGGGGGATGGGGAGGAGAAGAGTGGGGGGGAGGGGGAGAAAGAGGGTGGGGGGAGGGGGAGAAAAAGGGTGGGGGGGAGGGGGAGAAAAAGGGTGGGGGGCGTGGGGGAGAAAAAGGGTGGGGGGGGAAAGAGGGTGGGGGGAGGGGGAGAAAGAGGGTGGGGGGGAGGGGGAGAAGAGGGTGGGGGGAGGGGGAGAAAGAGGGTTGGGGGAGGGGGAGGGTGGAGGGAGAAAGACGGGTGGGGGCCAGAGGGGGAGACGAGCAGGGTCGGGGGGAGGGGGAGGGAGAGGGGGAAGGGGAGAAAGCAGGGTGGGCGGGGAGCGGGGAGAAAGAGGGTGGGGGGGGAGAAAGAGGGTGGGGGGGGAGAAACGAGGGTGGGCGGGGAGGGTGGAGAAAGAGGGTGGGGGGGAGGAAAGAGGGTGCGGGGGAGGGGGAGAAAGAGGGTGGGGGGAGGGGGAGAAAGAGGGTGGGGGAGGGGGAGAAAGAGGGTGGGGGGAGGGGAGGAAAGAGGGTGGGGGGGAAGGAGAGAGAGGGTGGGGGGGGAAGGAGAGAGAGGGTGGGGGGGAGGGAGAGAGAGGGGTTGGGGAGAGAGAGTATAGATAGCAAAATAGCAGAGTGAACCCTGCACACTTGGACTTTCTCATTAAGTGAAATTTATTTAGATGTTTGTCCCCAAAATGTCGATGACGTCTAATAAATTCCACTTAATGAGAAAGTCCAAGTGTGCAGGGTTCACTCTAATCTAAGCTGAGTCCTCACAGAACTTCAAGGCCGTGCGGAGGCGCGCTGAGGCTGAGGGAAAGCGGGTGCCCTGGCCTTAGTTCGTGCGCCGTCCATGGGCGTGTCGGGGAGCGGGCCAGTGACGTCATGGAGCTGGTTCGCCCTCATTGGGTGAACCGCTCACGTGACCGGCCCTGCGCTCCCGGTGAACGCTCAAACTAAAAAAAAGTTGTCGGCTACGCTTCCGCACGCTTGCAGAGGCTGTGCGCGAGCCCCTGCTAAAGCCGCTCTCATTGCGGCTGCAGGGGCTCACTGACAAGCGTCAGCGCGCCTCAGCGGATAAGCACTGACCATGGACTCAGCCTTAGGCTGGGGCCGTGCTGCCCTTCGCGCGTGCGGCGGCCGGGGAGGTAAGCGGCGGGTGCTATCCCTCGGCCATAGTACACGGGCCGTGGGGGCATTCCTAGTGACGTCACGGAGCTGGTTCACTCTCATTGGGCGAACCGCTCACGTGACTCTGTCTGTCACGCTGAGACATCAATAGCCTTAAGCGTATTAAGTCTATTCGCTCAGCGGGCGGACGCCTCCACACGGTCTGCAGTACCACGGCCCCAGCCTTGTGAGATATATATATATGAGAGAGAGACAGAGACAGAGACAGAGAGATGAGAGAGAGAAACGCAGCGTATACCAACACCTGCTAATATACACCAGGGGGCTCAACTCCAGTCCTCAAGCCCCGCCAACCAGGTCAGGTTCTCAGGATATCCCTAATTCAGGACAGGAGGCTCAATCAGTCCCTGCTTCAGCACAAGTGGCTCAATCATCCCCTGCTTCAACACAGGTGGCTCAATCAGTCCTTGCTTCAGCACAGGTGGCTCAATCAGTCCCTGCTTCAACACAGGTGGCTCAATCCAGTCCTTGCTTCAGCACAGGTGGCTCAATCAGTCCCCTGCTTCAGCACAGGTGGCTCAGTCCCTGCTTCAGCACAGGTTGGCTAAATCAGCCCCCTGTTTCAGCACAAGTAGCTCAATCAGTCCCTGCTTCAGCACTTGTGGCCTCAATCAGAGGCTCAGTCAAAGATTGAGTCTGTGATTGAGTCACGGGCTGAAGCCTGGGATATCCTGAAAAAACCTGTCCTGTTGGGGGCGGGGCGATGAGGACTGGAGTTAAGCCCCCTAACATACATTAATCCCACTTAAAACGGCAAAGTAAACAAACAGCAGTGGCCGTTTTTAAACACGGAGAACGACACCCCCCCTCACAAACACCACGGGATATTTGAAATCTTAATATATAAAATTGAAATTTGTGAGTCTGGTGCTAGATGTGGTGAATCTGATTGGTCCTCAGCCTCTGGCCAATCAGATTGGTGGCTCTATGACGTCACCCAACTGCCGCCTCACCCAACTGCCACACACACACACACCACCACACACACACACACACCACCACACACACCACCACACACACCACCTCACACACCACCTCCCGCCCATGTAAGTAAGTAAACCCGCCGCCTCGCACGCCTGCGCCTGCAGCCTCCCCTCCCAGCTCACACCCCCTGCCGCCGGAGGGCCTCAAAACCCCTGCGCCTCCAGCCTCTGTTCCCGCCTTGCCTCCCAACTCACACCCCTTACCGCAGGGCCGCCGCCTCAACACCCCCGGTGCCTCCCCGCCTCAACCAGCCGGGACCAAGCGGCGGAACGGACGGCCAGGAGGGGAGGGGAGGGGGCAGCTGAGGGGAGCGCGAGCTGAGGGAGCGGTGCACGGGGAGCCTGCCCTGAGGGCGAGCGCGAGCTGAGGGAGCGTGCACGGGAGCCTGCACCTGAGGGAGCGCGAGCTGAGGGAGCGTGCACGGGAGCCTGCCCTGAGGGAAGCGCGAGCTGAGGGAGCGTGCACGGGAGCCTGCCCTGAGGGAGTGCGAGCTGAGGGAGCGTGCACGGGAGCCTGCACCTGAGGGAGCGCGAGCTGAGGGAGCGTGCACGGGAGCCTGCACCTGAGGGAGCGCGAGCTGAGGGAGCGGTGCACGGGAGCCTGCCCTGAGGGAGTGCGAGCTGAGTGGGAGCGTGCACGGGAGCCTGCACCTGAGGGAGCGCGAGCTGAGGGGAGCGTGCACGGGAGCCTGCCCTGAGGGAGTGCGAGCTGAGGGAGCGTGCACGGGAGCCTGCACCTGAGGGAGCGCGAGCTGAGGGGAGCGTGCACGGGAGCCTGCACCTGAGGGAGCGCGAGCTGAGGGAGCGTGCACGGGAGCCTGCACCTGAGGGAGCGCGAGCTGAGGGAGCGTGCACGGGAGCCTGCCCTGAGGGAGCGCGAGCTGAGGGAGGCGTGCACGGGAGCCTGCACCTGAGGGAGCGCGAGCTGAGGGAGCGTGCACGGGAGCCTGCCCTGAGGGAGCGCGAGCTGAGGGAGCGTGCACGGGAGCCTGCCCTGAGGGAGTGCGAGCTGAGGGGAGCGTGCACGGGAGCCTGCACCTGAGGGAGCGCGAGCTGAGGGGAGCGGTGCACGGGAGCCTGCACCTGAGGGAGCGCGAGCTGAGGGAGCGTGCACGGGAGCCTGCCCTGAGGGAGCGCGAGCTGAGGGAGCGTGCACGGGAGCCTGCACCTGAGGGAGCGCGAGCTGAGGGAGCGTGCACGGGGAGCCTGCCCTGGGAGCGCGAGCTGAGGGAGCGTGCACGGGAGCCTGCACCTGGGGGAGTGCGAGCTGAGGGAGCGTGCACGGGAGCCTGCCCTGAGGGAGCGCGAGCTGAGGGAGCGTGCACGGGAGCCTGCACCTGAGGGAGCGCGAGCTGAGGGAGCGGTGCACGGGAGCCTGCCCTGAGGGAGCGCGAGCTGAGGGAGCGTGCACGGGAGTCTGCACCCTGAGGGAGCGCGAGCTGAGGGAGCGTGCACGGGAGCCTGCCCTGAGGGAGCGCGAGCTGAGGGAGCGCGTGCACGGGAGCCTGCCCTGAGGGAGTGCGAGCTGAGGGAGCGTGCACGGGAGCGCTGCCCTGAGGGAGTGCGAGCTGAGGGAGCGTGCACGGGAGCCTGCACCTGAGGGAGTACGAGCTGAGGGAGCGTGCACGCGGAGCCTGCCCTGAGGGAGTGCGAGCTGAAGGGAGCGTGCACGGGAGCCTGCCCCTGAGGGAGTGCGAGCTGAGGGAGCGTGCACGGGAGCCTGCACCTGAGGGAAGTGCGAGCTGAGGGAGCGTGCACGGGAGCCTGCACCTGAGGGAGTTCGAGCTGAGGGAGCGTGCACGGGAGCCTGCCCTGAGGGAGTGCGAGCTGAGGGAGCGTGCACGGGAGCCTGCACCTGAGGGAGCGCGAGCTGAGGGAGCGTGCACGGGAGCCTGCACCTGAGGAGTGCGAGCTGGGGGCCGCGTGCACGGGGAGGGAAATGGGCGCAGGGGGGCGCTGCGCAGTCCACGGCTGGCAGGAGAGGTGGGGAGCGCGCGAGCTGAGGGAGCGTGCACGGGAGCCTGCACCTGAGGGAGTGCGAGCTGAGGGAGCGTGCACGGGAGCCTGCACCTGAGGGAGTTCGAGCTGAGGGAGCGTGCACGGGAGCCTGCCCTGAGGGAGTGCGAGCTGAGGGAGCGTGCACGGGAGTCTGCCCTGAGGGAGCGCGAGCTGAGGGAGCGTGCACGGGAGCCTGCCCTGAGGGAGTGCGAGCTGAGGGAGCGTGCACGGGAGCCTGCCCTGAGGGAGCGCGAGCTGAGGGGAGCGTGCACGGGAGCCTGCCCTGAGGGAGTGCGAGCTGAGGGAGCGTGCACGGGAGCCTGCACCTGAGGGAGTGCGAGCTGAGGGAGCGTGCACGGGAGCCTGCCCTGAGGGAAGTGCGAGCTGAGGGAGCGTGCACGGGAGCCTGCACCTGAGGGAGTGCGAGCTGAGGGAGCGTGCACGGGAGCCTGCACCTGAGGGAGTTCGAGCTGAGGGAGCGTGCACGGGAGCCTGCCCTGAGGGAGTGCGAGCTGAGGGAGCGTGCACGGGAGCCTGCACCTGAGGGAGCGCGAGCTGAGGGAGCGTGCACGGGAGCCTGCACCTGAGGGAGTGCGAGCTGGGGGGCCGCGTGCACGGGGGAGGGAAATGGGCGCGGGGGCGCTGGGTGGTGCTGCGCAGTCACGGCTGGCAGGAGGTGGGGAGCCGCCTGTTCGGATCGCCGGACGTTCCACTCTCCCTACCCCCCCCTCCTCCTCATGTCCTCTGTGTGTGTGAGTGTGTGAGTGTGTGAGTGTGTGACACTGTGTGTGAGTGTGTGAGTGTGTGAGTGAGTGAGTGAGTGAGTGAGAGAGAGAGAGAGTGTGTGTGTGTGTGTGTGTGTGTGACACTGTAGGGTGGGGACCGGAGCTGTGCATGGCATGGGGGGGGGGGGGAAAGGAGCGGAGAGAGAGGGGGGAGCGAGGAGAAACAGACAGGGAGAGTGGAGAGGAGGGAGCTGGAAATATTAAGCCCGGCCAACACCGGGGGCCTGTCCTGTCCACTGCCCCCCCCCCTCCTGTCCACTGTCCCCCCCCCCTCTCCAGTCCACTGTCCCCCCCCCTCCTGTCCACTGCCCCCCTCCCCCCTCCTGTCCACTGCCCCCCCCCTCCTCCTGTCCACGTCCCCCCCCTCCTGTCCACTGTCCCTCCCTCCTCTGGGGGGTGAGGGGAACGGAGAAGAGGGGAGCACAGAAATAGGGAGAGAGGAGGGAGCGGGAAATTTAACTCACGGGCAACGTCGGGTCTCTCAGCTAGTACTTATTAAATATGTTAATAGCAACCCATTTGTTCTGAGGTATTTGTGTTACTATCTGTACTTGTGGCTGCATTCGGATCAATCTAATACTCTGTACTGTAAATGCCAAAGCAGTATCTGTATCGCAGTGTCAGAGGCCCGGCGGAGAGTCACCGCTCCGCACCCTGCACAGTCACCGCTCCGCACCCTGCACAGTCACCGCTCCGCACCCTGCACAGTCACCGCTCCGCACCCTGCACAGTCACCGCTCCGCACCCTGCAGTCACCGCTCCGCACCCTGCACAGTCACCGCTCCGCACCCTGCAGTCACCGCTCCGCACCCTGCACAGAGTCACCGCTCCCGCACCCTGCACAGAGTCACCGCTCCGCACCCTGCACAGAGTCACCGCTCCGCACCCTGCACAGAGTCACCGCTCCGCACCCTGCACAGAGTCACCGCTCCGCACCCTGCACAGAGTCACCGCTCCGCACCCTGCACAGAGTCACCGCTCCGCACCCTGCACAGTCACCGCTCCGCACCCTGCACAGAGTCACCGCTCCGCACCCTGCACAGAGTCACCGCTCCGCACCCTGCACAGGAGTCACCGCTCCGCACCCTGCACAGAGTCACGCTCCGCACCCTGCACAGTCACCGCTCCGCACCCTGCACAGAGTCACCGCTCCGCACCCTGCACAGTCACCGCTCCGCACCGCACCTCCTGCACCAGTCACCGCTCCGCACCCTGCACAGTCAGCCGACTCCG